>NC_057742.1:14209246-14226097 GCF_004010195.1 Chiloscyllium plagiosum
ACAAACTCCTGCCATTTTTGCTCTACTGTCTTCACTGCTAGGCTCTGCTTCCAGTCTATTTTCGTCAGTTCCTCTCTCATGCCCTCATAACTACCTTTGTTTAACTGTAACACCATTACATCCGATTTTGCCTTCTCTCTTTCAAACTGCAGACTGAACTCTACCATATTATGATTGCTGCTTCCTAAGTGTTCCCTTACTTTAAGATTTTTTATGAAGTCTGGTTCATTACATAGCACTAGGTCCAGAATAGCCTGCTGCCTTGTGGGCTCCATGACAAGCTGTTCCAAAAAGCCATCCTGTAAGCATTCCAAGAATTCCCTTTCTTTGGATCCACTGGCTACATTATTTACCCAGTCCACCTGCATATTGAAGTCCCTCATGATCACCGTGACCTTGCCTTTCTGACATGCCTTTTCTATTTCCCGGTACATGTTGCGCCTCTGGTCCTGACCACTGTTAGGAGGTCTGTACATAACTCCCATTATGGTTTTTTTTGCCTTTGTGGTTTCTCAATTCCACCCACACAGACTCCACCTCATCCGACCCTATGTTGTTCAGTGCCATAAATGATCTTTCCTGTGAAATATATGTGAGTAGATATGGGAAAGATGACAAGCCAGAATTTCTGGTACAATATAGGAAGCTTAGGAGGCACCCGACAAAGTGGATGCTGCGTGGCATTATTCTGAGGGCGACCTGGGATATTGCTCATTGAAATAGTTCAGTTATGATTGAGGCATGGACAATACCATTGTATCTCTCCCTCACTGTCCTCCTCCCATCTCCTCTCAGAGTCTGTACTCTGAGCTGTGCATGCAGCAAGTAAAGCAATGGGGATTGGTTAGCTTAGTTGGCTGGACAGCTGGTTCATAATGCAGAATGAGGCCACAGCACGGATGCAATTTCTGAAAACAAAAATTGCTGGAAATCACAATAGATTGGATGGCATACTTGGAGAGAGAGCAAGCTAATATTTCAAGTCTAGATGACTCTTCATCAGAGCTGACATGAAATGTGGTGGGGGCAGCATTTATGCAACAGTAGAAGGAGAGAGAGGACATGGGGACAGAGAATGTAACAAGTAAAGAAAGGGAAGGAATGGGAATGGGCTCACAATCTGAAGGTGTTGAACTCAATATTAAGTCCAGAAGGTTATAATTGCCTAATCTGAAGATGAGATGTTGTTCCCTCAGTTTGCGCTGTGATTTGCTGGAGCACTGCAGCACACTGAGAGTAGTTGGATTCGAAATGTTAGCATGCTCTTTTTCCATGGATGCTGCCTGACCCACTGTGATTTCCAGCATTTTTTGTTTTCAGTACACATTCCATCGCCTGCTGTAATTTGTCCCTATGTTGGGTTCAATTTCTTTACTAGCTGAGGTTACCGTGAAGGAGCCTTGCCTGAGGAGTAATGACCCTTGGGTTAAGTCACCGCCAGTTCTTACGCTGATTTGAGAGCAGCCCATTGGGATTATGGTGAGTAAATTTACCTTTACATGCAGCAACTGTGAACCATGGTCTCCTGACAGTCTAGTGCTTTTGCTTGTAAGCTCCTTTTCCTCTTACTGTGCTATCTGACCGACCCATCAATATGACAAGCAAGGGTTTGAATTCCAGCATCTCAAGCTGATGGATAGTAATCTAATATTTTGTGAAAGGATAATTGAATAGCAATGGCACGGAAAGCTTTTTTTCCCAGAAGGCAGCACCTGAGATTTTTTCCTGGAGTTCTGTGCTGACAGAATAACTGAATATCTTGTGAATGACAGTAAACTCCAGTCATTCTTTTTATTGTGTGAAAGAACCTCAGTCACTTACCGTACGCTATCCTCCATTTCTGTACCCATGACACGACTGCACAAAAATAAACCTGAAGCATTCCAGTAAGCTATCAGGCAGAGTATTCTCTGTCAGTGCATTAACCACTTCCACATCTAGCAACAACCATTTAAGCCAAATATATTGGCAACTCACCAATGTCTGGTAAGCTTGCAATAACCTGTTTAGGAAAATCAATGGTGATTGTAGAGGATGACTCATATCTGATAAGTAATAATTTTAAGTATATTTACAATAAATGTAACTACAAAAATAATTTCCAGAATGCTTTCATATCTTATTTTTCAATATACATAATGATACACACACATATATAAAAACATTGATGAATAATTTCTTCTCTTCAAAAGATATTTTGATGTTGCAAGTATATTGTATCAAATTGAACAAATATCAATTTTTAAGCCATTAATGGAAAAAAGAACAGGTTTTGTGCTATTTCTGCAGGTAGAGCATCACAGCAGAGATTTTAATTCATTTTATTATCATACAATGAATCTTGTTTTGCTTCAGATTGTTCATTATCTTCTGCTGAACACATGAGTTTTTGTCAATTTGTTTCCCCAAATGAAATGGCTTATGGAGTCCTTAAAACGTCTGAAAATGGTTATTTTCCCAACTCTAAGATTGCCCAGCTGACTGACATTTGAGTGAGCAAACTAGAAATGGCTATAAGTACAAACTGGGCAACAGAGAGTTTCCCAAACTCAGTGTTGTTACAGTCTTCAGTTAATTTCTTTCATCAGCAAAAACAAGTATCAGAATCCAAACCATAACCCACAAATTCTGCCCCAGTATCACCCCACCCTTCAACTTGATGCAAGGTGGAAAAACTATCTGAGGCAACTTAACAAGAAGGTATCATATTCACAAATAGTATTTGCTTATTAATTTGGCTGTGAAATTAAACTGTTCTAAGTAAGAGGATTCCTTTCAGGCAAACATTTATTAATATAGTCAGTCATTTTGATGTATTCAATCATTGAATTGAATTTATTGTCACGTGTACTGAGGCACAGTGAAAAACTTTGTCTTGCGAGCAATACAGGCAGATCACACAGTTAAGTAGCATAGATAGTAAATAATAGGTAAACAGCGGCAAAAACAAAAACACAGGTACAGGTGAATGCTAGTTTCTAACAACAGTAGGGTAGAAACTGTTTCGAAACCAGCTGGTGCGTGTGTTCAGGCTTCTGTACCTTCCCCCCGATGGTAGAGGTTGTAGAAAAACATTGCCAGGGTGGGATGGATCTTTGAGAATGCTGGCGGCCTTTCCTTGACAGTGGGCCTGGTAGATGGATTCTATAGATGGGAGGTTGGCCTTTGTGATTGTCCAAGCCAAGTTCACCACTCACTGTAATCGTCTCTGATCTTGAATGGTACAGTTGCCATACCAGGTAGTGATACATCCAGACAGAATGTACTTAATGGTACACCTGTAAAAGTTGGCACAAGTATTCGCCACCATTCCAAATTTCCTCAGCTGCCTGAGGAAGAAGTGATGTTGATGTGCTTTTGTAACTAGTGTGTGCACATGAAGAGTCCAAGAAAGCTTGTTGTGGATGACCACTCCCAGCAGCTTGACATTCTCCGCTCGTTCCACTTTCTTTGGTTGTAGTATTTATTTTTAAATATTAATTATTGCTGCATATTTCAGATCTACAATGGATTTCGGATTCAGTGTTCTCCCGGAAGAGAATACAGTGTCTGTTTCAAACTGCAGTTTACCTTCACTGCACAATGTGATAATAGGACCCAAGGGAACTATAAGAAATAGACTCTTTGTTTTGTGAACTGAATAGTGTAAACCTACATGTTCGTTTCTCAAGTTCAGAAAAGTGGATTTAGTGTGAAGAGGTGAGGTATGAATGATCAAACTTTGCTTTAAAGAAAGTGAAAGGGTGGAACAATACTTAGTATAAACCTCAATTTATACAATTTAACTCAGTCACTCGTAATTGATAAAAATTATAAATATGTCATGTTGTCCTTGTAGGCAGGCTAAGCAATTTTGCTGCTCTGTCATCTTTCTGCTGCTGCATGATGTTGAAATCATAGTGAGAGACAATTTGCTTCTCAGATATTATCAAATCAACCACAGGTGATTCACCTCTCCCTTTTCCTCCCACAATCCAAAAATGCACAGATCAGGTGAATTTGCCATGCTAAATTGCCCATAAGTGTCAGGGGTAAATATAGGGTACAGGAATGGGTCACTCTTAAGAGGATCACTGTGGACTTGTTTCCATGCTGTAGGGAATCTAATTAAACTCCATACAGGCAGCAGCCCAAGGCAGGAATCGAACCCAGGTCCCTCACACTGCTGAGGCAGTAGAACTAACCACTATGCCACCCTATTAGATTGCAACTACAGTGCACTATTTTATGGTTTAATGTTTAAGACACAAAAAGCATTTTCCATAGCAAGGTCTCAGGATTAATAATCTCGGGACAATATCCCTAAGCCACCTGCTCCCAGTCAGGCGAATACATTCTGGGAAATATTAATGATTATGTTACAAAATATAGGAAATAAACCAAATGGAAATGTGATTTAATTGTAGTGGGGTATGAGTGATACTCGAACTGTGAACAATGAACTAACTGAAGGATGCAAGAAAGTACAATTAGAGGCTAAGAGAACTGAGAATTTGCATTTGAGAAATAGTTTTGTTTGCTGCATTAGAACACTTCCATAATTCCCATAAAATCAGAGGGATTATGGTACCCAGATTATCTGTTTTCTCCAGTTTGAAGCAAATATAGCATTATTTCTTTTGAACTTGACAGTGAACATAAAAAAGGCCATATAAATGGATGTAATCCCCTCTGTTATCCATACAGGGAAGCTGAAAGTCTGTTTGTCTTTCCCAATTTCCAGTATATTATTGTCTATTTTTCTCCTCCCCTGGAAAGCAAAATGTTTGCTGAAGATTATTCCTATTCGGAACACGTGAGGTCCCTTGGGATATTTGCATCATATAAGATCAATTCTTATAAAATTGGTGTGACCAATTAATGCAGACTGTGGCAGAATTGATAGCGATATCCTGCTAGAAGGTCTAGCACAACATTGGTACAGATGTCTGATGTACATTACACTGGAAAGCATGTATCATGTAAACTGGTATATGGGATTATGCTATGGAGATGGAAGGGGTGCTGAATTCCATAAAGAAATTAGGTTCTGTGACCCAGGTCAATCTATCACAAGTAATAAAGAGATAAATATGCCTAAACCCCAACCCAGCACTGAATAGCTAAAGAAAGTGTGTTCATAACCCTGCCAAAGAATTTGAGTATCAACTGTAAATCCTTCCAATACAGACTAATGGCAAGCAGTAGGAACAAGAGAGATTCCTGCTCAACCATGTGATGGAAAGAACATAAGACCATAAGACATAGGAGTAGAGATTAGGCCATTCAGCCCATTGAGTCTGGTCTGCCATTCAAGCATGGCGAAGGTTTCTCAAACCCATTCTCCCACTTTCTCCCCATAACCCTTGATCTCCTTGATACTCAAGAATCTATCTATCTCCATCTTGAATATACTCAAAGACCTGGCCTCCACAGCTTTCTGTGGCAGTGAATTCCATAGGTTCACCACTCACTGGCTGAAGAAGTTTCTCCTTATCTCTGTTCGAAAAGGCCTTCCCTTTACTCTAATCCTATGCCTTTGGGTCCTAGTCTCTCCTATCAATAAAAATGTCTTCCCAACATCCACGCTGTCCAGGCCATTCAGTATTCTGTAAGTTTAATTAGATCCCCCTCATCCTTCTAAACTCCATTGAGTATAGACCCAAAGTCCTCAAGCATTCCTCAAATGTTAGGCTGTTCATTCCTGGCATCATTCTGGTGAATCTTTTCTGAACAAGCTCCAGGGCCAGTACAGGACAACCACCGTATCTGCAGAATTGTCTTCCACAGTCTGACCATATCACATGGAACATTCCAGAACCAGGGACTACTGGGAAGGTAAATCTCCCATTTAAATGAATGGGTTCACTCTTATCCATGGTTTCGGGCTTCCGCAGTACATCTTCGAACATACCCCTCGTGGTGCGGGAGGACTATTCCACATTATGGGGCCCATAACTGTGCATAATACTCCATATGTTGTCTGACCAGAGCCTTATAGAGCCTCAGAAGTACATCCCTGTTTTTATATGGGCAGCATAGTGGTTAGCACTGCTGCTTCACAGTGCCAGAGACCCGGGTTCAATTCCCGCCTCAGGCGACTGACTGTGTGGAGTTTGCACATTCTTCCCGTGTCTGCGTGGGTTTCCTCCGGGTGCTCCGGTTTCTTCCCACAGTCCAAAAATGTGCAGGTTAGGTGAATTGGCCATGCTAAATTGCCCGTAGTGTTAGCTGAAGGGGTAAATGTAGGGGAATAGGTCTGGGTGGTTTGCGTTCCGGTGGGTTGGTGTGGACTTGTTGGGCCGAAGGGCCTGTTTCCACACTGTAACTAATCTAATCTAATCCTCTCAAAATAAATACCATCATTGCATTTGCCTTCCTAACTACTGACTCAACCTACAAGTTTATCTTGAGAGAATCCTGGACTAGAACTCCCAAGTCTCTTTGCACTCCAGATTTCTGAGTTTTCTCCCCGTTTAGAAAATAGTCCATGCCTCTATTCTTCCTACTAAGGTGCATGACCTTACACTTGCCCATGTTGTACTCCATCTGCCACTTCTTTGCCCACTCTCCTAATCTATCCAAATCCTTCTGCAGCTTCCCCACCTCCTTAGTGCTACCTGTACCTCTATCTATCTTTGTACCATCTGCAAACCAAGGCAGAATGCCCTCAGTTCCTTCATCTAGATTGCTAATGTATAAAGTGAAAAGTTGTGGTCCCAACACTGAACCCTGAGGAACACCACTTGTCACCAGCTGCCACCCTGAGAAGGACCCTTTTATTGGTGGGCGGCACGGTGGCACAGTGGTTAGCACTGCTGCCTCACAGCACCTGAGACCTGGGTCCAATTCCCGCCTCAGGCGACTGACTGTGTGGAGTTTGCACGTTCTCCCCATGTCTGCGTGGTTTTCCTCCAGGTGCTCCGGTTTCCTCCCACAGTCCAAAGATGTGCAGGTCAGGTGAATTGGCCATGCTAAATTGCCCGTAGTGTTAGGTAAGGGGTAAATGTAGGAGTATGGGTGGGTTGCGCTTCGGCGGGTCGGTGTGGACTTGTTGGGCCGAAGGGCCTGTTTCCACACTGTAATGTAATCTAATCTAATCCCCACTCTCTGCTTTCTGCCAGATAGCCAAGCTTCTAGTCATGCTAGCACCTTGCCTCTAACACCATGGGCCCTTATCTTACTCAGTGGCCTCCTCTGCAGCACCTAGTCAAAGGCCTTCTTGAAGTCCAGGTAGATAACATCCATTGGCTCTCCTTGGTCTAATCTGCTCTTTACTTTCTCAAAGAATTCTAGCAGATTTGTCAGGCATGACTTTTACTAGATGAAACCATGCTGACTCTGCCCTATTTTACCATACACTTCCAAGTATTCAGAAATCTCATCCTTCATGATGGATTCCAGGATCTTACCCACAACCAAGATTAGGCTAATTGGTCTGTAATTTTTCATCTTCTGCCTTACTCCCTTTTTAAACAGGGATGTTATGTTAGTGATTTTCCAGTCCTCTGGGACCCTCCCTAATTCTAGTGATTCCTGAAAGATGACCACTAATGTCTTCACTATCTCTTCAATGATCTCTCTTAGAACTCTGGGGTGTAGTCCATCTGGTCCAGGTGATTTATCCACCTTCAGGGCATTCAGTTTTTTTCAACTCAACTCTGGCCCCTCACTCCCTTGAAGTTTTGGGAGTTTACTTGTATCTTCCACTGTGAAGACTGATCTGAAGTAATTATTCAGTTCCTCATCCATTTCTTTGTTCCCCACTACTATCGCTCCTGTGTCATTTTCCAGTGACCCAGTGTCCACTTTTGCCTCTCTTTTGCCCTTTATATATCTAAAGAGACTCCTACAGTCTTCCTTTATATTACTAGCTAGCCTACCCTCATATTTAATCTTCTCCCTCCTTAATTCCTTTTTTGTTGCTCTCTGTTGGTCTTTGTAATCTTCCCAATCCTCTGATTTCCCACTGCTCTTCATTACTTTATATGCTTTGACTTTTGGTTTTAGCTCTCCCTGACTTCCCTGGTCAGCCATGGTTGCCTCATCCTCCCTGTACCATGCTTCATTTTCCTTGGGATGAATTTCTGCTGATATTTGGAGCTTTTACCTTATTGATAGTTCCAGGCTACAACATGCATATAAAAAGTTTACATTGCCATGGCAACCATTCTTCCCTGTATGGGGTGCAACCCATCGCCATTTATCTTTTGAAAAATGGTGTGTTTTGCTTTTTGGAAATGTTCTGGCACATTTTTGACAACCCCACCTCAATTTTATTAGTACTGTTTGAAATTTATGTTAACCAATAGAAGAAGCTTTGAAATGCCCAGTTCATATGGTTCGTTACCTTCATAAAGGAGCCTTGGCATTATGCCTTAGTGTTAACACTATCCTAAAAATTGACACAACGTTTTCACCAACACTGAACCAAAGCCACATTTTGTGTCTAGACTGAAGACATCTATTTTGGCAAGTACAAAGTGTCCTAGTTAATATAATTGGACACGTGTCCAATTCATGGCCTATTTATGTGTGAAGAGAAGAAATTGACAAACCATCTTAATTCACAGTGTCCACAGACTTTTCTCAGGCAAACTTTGACATTTCCTTAATAACATTTATCTTTGCTTTAGCAATCATCTTCTATTTCAAACGCTAAGCTGAGTAGAACAGAGAAGTGTCTTCTTTCAAAGTACAAAAACATTCTCTCAATTAGCAAGAATGGAAAGGCACATTCCCGAAAAGAACAATATCAGGAACAGGCGAGTGCTCTACTGGAAAACTCAATTTGCTCCGCAGAGGAATTGATTGTTTAGCTTTTAATCAGTATGGGTTTTCCACAGCTTGGAACATTAGCTGTGCCACAGTGCTATGGCGACCAGAAGTAAACTGTCTCGGTATAGGAAATCACACTGCACGTATCAGCCAGTTTGCTGACTGGCCAGCGGGTTCTCTTACACCCATTGTTTCAATAAGACAATGCAAGTTGGGTGTGATCCATGTACTTCCTTTTCAAAACATGCCGCATTATGTGCTGCAACACCTGCACAGTTATGTTACATATTTGTTTTCAAAGTCACTTTTCCCCCCAATACTTAGATCTATCCTTGCAGAAATAAGCAAGGCCCAAATTCCTGTTGATATTAATTTTCACATGAGCAGCAAATACCATCTGTCAGCCCCCAATGATTCACTTGAGCTTGAGCCAGGCTACAAATAGACTGCTGTTGGATGAGATCTGCAGCTGTAAGTGAGTCCACGCAATGGGCTGGCTCTGGGATTTATTAGTCATACACATTTCCACTGAGGAGGGAGGGCCCGATGAATGATAGAGCCACATAGCTGGAAAACAAGAGCTTAACTGTTGCTTTAGTTATGGGACCAGAGGCAACATTTGTTGGCTATGGAATCCCTTAAAGGATTCCTGCACCATGTCCAAAGAAAATACAAGAGGAGGATTCTTTCATTTTCTCAGGCATTACCCCAAAAATCTATGTCAAGTGCCAAGTCTCAATGTTTTGCTGTATTGCGAGGTGCACGTCTGTAAAGGGGAAAATTAATACTTTGCCGAACTGTCACTGAAAAGGGAGAAATACCATTTCCTGACCGTGTATGAACACACATCAAATTGATTACATCCAACTAAATCTTCAAAGATCTGTAAGAAAATGATGAGGGAAATGTATTGGTGGGAAAATGCAATGGGCTGATGAAAATGGAAGGCTGCTGGGCAATGGGATAGAGCTGTGTGTGTAAAGGAACATTGGAAAATGGTGTGGGACACGTGCGATGGAGTCTGTGATCTGAGATGTTCAAATATTAACCAAATTAGTTTCTTTTTCATGAGATAAGGTGTTCACTGGCAAGTACCCATCCCTATTTGCCCTTGATTTCTGTTCCTTCACTTTGTGTGTGTTCAGGTCCCTACAGCAAGAGCTCAGACGTTTGGATTACTAATCCAGTGACAGTAGCCCCACTTCTTGCCTGACATAGACCATCATGAATTTCCCCTCATCTATATGAAACATGGTTTCCAACAACATTGGGAATTCAGTTTTAGTTATTTAGGTCTTTAACATTTTTTCCAACTATACTTAACAATTATATGCCAATAATTGCAGTTTAATTATGCTTTAAATAAAGCTTCCAAATCAGTGCAAGGAAAATTTTTAGTGTAAATCTGCACCCTTGAGAAAAATTTAGTCACCACGTTCCCAGCCAAGCCTTAGTAACTGAGGGAACCCAGTCCAAAGCTCTCACTGCACTTTATTTCCCTTTATTCAACTTGGAGTCAATTCTCAGGAAATGGGGAAATGCTGCAAGTCTTTTCTCTCCCAAGTCTGGATTCAGTCAGTCTTAGGGAAGGATAGAACGTAGATCCTCACTCAGGCTACAATCAGCAAGAAGGTCAGGAAGATATTGCAACTGGAGACCTGTGTTTTGGGGAGAGTTGAGGGGCGTGAGAAGGTGCAAAACGTTGTACGTGCTGCAAAGTCAGCCACTATCATCTGATGGTTGGGACACAGTGCTACCATCAATTTCCCTTTCTACTCTTTTAAAACCAAACTCTAATCAGGTTGGACAGCCCCTGGGGGCAGGGGGAGTGAGGGAGGAGCTGCAACAAAAATAAATCACATGGTGAATGGAAACTTACAGAACTGGAACAAAAGATTTGTTGACGCTCCCTCACTCAATCATGGGTTTGATTGAACGGTTCACCGGCAGTGAAATTGCAGGTGGTGAAAGAGCTTTTCCAGTAAAGCATCTGCCATTCTGCCCTCCCCAGTCTCTCCCCCCAACAGTGGGTGGGTTTGGCATCAGGAAGCCTACCTGCCTTTAGGTCTATTGAGATTTTTAATGGCCACTTATTCCATCTCTGCTGCTATTTAGTATGCAGCAAGGGAAGATGGAGGCAAAGGGGACAGCCCAGCAGCTTTCACTGCATGGGCTGAACTTGGAAGTCTTCCTTGGGCATTGCCATGTGCCCACCAGAAGTAATCATTTAACCCGTGACCCCACATTTCCAGTTTCTCAAACCGATTACACCCCCTACCCATTTCACCTCCCACAGGGCTGGGAGAAAGAGAGGACTGCAGGTGCTGGAGATCAGAATCAAAAACTGTGGTGCTGGAAAAGCACAGCCGGGCAGGCAACGTCCAAGGAGGAAGAAAGTTGATGTTTTGAGCATAAGCTCTTCATCAGGAATGTGGGTTGGACTAGCCAGACCCTTCTAACATCCCAGATTTACCGTTAATGCTGGGCTCCATTAATCTTTTCCTTCGGGGACTGCCTGTAGTCCCATAATTGGCCACCATTCGACTCAGGCACTGCTGGCGGAGGCCAGCAGTTCTCGAAGGGTGGACCTTTCCCCCAGTTGGAGGTGGAGGTCCACCTCTGAAAAAATAAAGATTGCACCAAATGCAATATTCCTATCAGGCAGACAGGTTTCAGGCAGGCAGGCTTACCACCCTCTCCATTGGCTGGGGGGACAATACCCCACAATCCAACCCCATGTGTCTGGAAGACACTGGTGGAGTCCAAAATGTTAATTGGTTAACTTAGAACTGGTTGGAATTCGGGCCTAGGACAGTCTGGGTTTCTGGCATTTGTAAAGAGTTTTTAGTTTGACTTCCAGTGAGATTCTAAGGAAATTCCTAGCATCTACATTCCAGCAGGAAGTCACTAAGTAATCTTGGGAATTTTGACTGGCTTTCCTGCACCTAAGAGAGAGTGAGACCTGCAGATGCTGGAGGTCAGAGTCGGGAGTGGGATGCTGGAAAAGCACAGCAGGTCAGGCAGCTTCCGAGGAGCAGGAGAATCAACACTTTAGGCAAGAGCCCTTCATTGGGAATGGGGCTTGTGAGCCGAGGGGGTGGAGAGATAAATGGGAAAGGGGTGGGACTTGGGGGGAAAGTAGCTAAGAGTGCGATAGGTAGATGGAGGTGGGGGTAATGGTGATAGGTCAGAGAGGAGGGTGGAGCAGATGGGTGGGAAGGAAGATGGACAGGTGGGACAGTTCATGAGGGCAGTGCTAAGTTGGAAGGTTGGAACTGCGATAAAGTAGGTGGAGGGGGAATGAGGGAACTGGTGATATCCACATTCATGCCATGGGATTGGAGGGTCCCAAGGCAGAAGATAAGGCATTCTTCCTCCAGGCATTGGGTGGTGAGGATGTGGCTATGGAGGAGGCCCAGGACCTACATGTCCTCAGCGGAGTAGGAGGAGAAGTTGAAGTGTTCAGCCATTGGGCTTTGGGGTTGGTTGGTGTGGGTGTCCCAGAGATGTTCTCTGAAGCATTCTGCAAGTAGGCGTCCTGTCTCCCCAGAGAAGAGGAGACTGCATCAGGAGCAACAAATACAGTAAATGACATGTGTGAATGTGCAGGTAAAACTCTGATGGATGTGGAAGGCTCCTTTGGACCCTTGGATGGAGGTGAGGGGGGAGGTGTGGATGCAGGTTTTGCAATTCCTACGGTGACAGGGGAAGGTGCTAGGAGGAGAGGGTGAGTTGGTGGGGGGCATGGGCCCGACAAGCGAGTCGCGGAGGAACTGGTCTTTACGGAAAGCGGATAGGGGAGGGGAGGGAAATATATCTCTGGTGGTACGGTCCGTTTGTAGATGGCAGAAATGGCAAAAGATGTGATGTATATGAAGGTTGTGGGGTGGAAGGTGAGGACCAGGAGGTTGGAAGGGTGTGGTTCGAGGGCAGAGGTGCAGGAAGTGGATGAGATGCAATGGAGGACATCATCAACCACATGGAAGGGGAAATTCCGGTCTTTGAAGAAGGAGGCCATCTGGTGTGTTCTGTGGTGGAACCGGTCCTCCTGAGAGCAGATGTGGCAGAGACAGAGGAATTAAGGATAAGAGAGAGCATTTTTACAGGATGCAAGGTGGGTGGAGGTGTAGTCCAGGTAGCTGTGGGAGTCAGTGGGTTTGTAGAAGATGTCTGTGTAGAGTCGGTCACTGGTGTTGGAGATGGAGAGGTCCAGGAAGGGGTGGGAGGTGTCTGAGATGGTCCAGGTGAATTTAAGGTCATGGTGGAATGTGTTGGTGAAGTTAATGAACTGTTCAGCCTCCTTGTGGAAGCACGAGGTGGTGCCAATACAATCATCAATGTAGTGGAGGAAAAGGTAAGGAATGGTTCCGGTATAACTGCAGGAGATGAACTGTTCTACGTAACTAACAAAGAGACAGACAAAGCTGGGGCCCATGTGGGTGCCCATTGCAACCCCTTTTGTCTGGAGAAAGTGGGAAGATTCGAAGGTGAAATTATTGAGGTTGAGGACCAGTTCAGCCAATCGAATGAGAGTGCCAGTTGAGGGGTACAGAAGAGGAAGAAACAGAGGGATTGGACGCCCTCATCATGGCAGATGGAGGTGTATAGGGACTGGATGTCCATGGTGAAGATGTGCCATTGGGGGCCAGGGAAACAAAAGTCCTGGAGGAGGAATTTCCTGCACCTAAGTAAACTTTGGCCAGTGATAGTCCCCCAGTTGTTGGTTGGTCCATGTCAGTTGTTACATGTTGACCAGGGCACCTGGAAACCTCCCTTGCTCTCCTTTGGAACAGTACTATTGTGAGATTTTTTTGTAAAGTCATTTAGAGAGCAAACTGCGTTTAATGTCTCTCTGAAAACCAGAATCCCTGCCAGGGCAGTTCTCTTTCAGTACAGCACAGGGTGTTGTGCTCGGGTCTGTGGAGTGGGACTTTTATAAAATGGAAGATTGATCTGCCAAAATACAAGACCTAAGATTTATGATCAAAGATATAAACTGCATGGTCTGTTCTGCCAATGGACCAAAGGACAATGCCAAATTTTAAGTTGGAACATGTAAGATCGACAGGGTTTGACACATGAGCAAGCTGACTGCCCTAAAGTCAGTGTGCACCTGAGAATAGCCATGGAGCCCAATAAAGATTGAACAAGCAGTTTAGAATTACAGGCTTTCTTTGTTAAGAATGTACATTACTCACAATATCTGCAGGAGAAAAACACTGGGCTCCACCCTGCATTGCGATCGAACTTTGGAGGTCAGATTGCAGCTGAATCCTGGTAAGTGTTTACATAATTTGCTGTGACCTATTATGCTTGGATGGGGATCGATGTACAGAGTAAGTGAATGAGAATGATGCATTGGAATTTAAAATGTGAATCGGTGTTATGTCTGGATTATCCAGGCGTTTTTTGATCTGGACTATTTTGTACCAGTTCACTGGGCCGGTAGAGGAGGGTATTTGAGAAATGCTTTAATTTGATCAATGACATGAAAAGAGGCTGTTCAAAGCCATAAAAACTCCTGAAGAGGTGTGTGCAGATAAGGTTGGTTCTTGGCACATCTAGTTCCATAAACTCAGATAAAAAGATCCAAGTTATGAATGCTGGAAATTTTAAAGAAAAATTTTTTAAAAAGCTGAGCACCCAGCAGGCATTTGTAAAGACAAGCCAGCCTGCAATGTCAAATACAGAAGCTTTGACAAAATGCCTGGAAATGAATAAACACCACCCCCTTCATGCGATTGACTGAAGAGGGCGAAAGAGCAACAAGCAAAACTCTCAATTCAGGCCCATTCATTCCTCCAACTTTAGCCCAGATGAAGGGCTTAATAGGCAGTAAACAGATTTTTAAAGATATGTACAGAAAATGTTGAAAATACTCAACAGGAGCATGATCAGAGGAGGTTCACGAGAATAGGCCCAGGAATGAAAAACTTAACATATGATGAACGCTTGAAGATGCAGGGTTTAAACTCAATGGAGTTTAGAAGGATGAGGGGTGGATCTAATTAAAACATACAGAATGCTGAATGGCCTGGACAGAGTAGATGTTGGGAAGATGTTTCCATTGGTAGGAGAGAGTAAGACCCAAGGGCATAGCCTTAGAGTAAAGGAAAGATCTGTTAGAATGGAGATAAAGAAAAACTTCTGGCAGAGAGTGGTCAGTCTGTGGAATTCATTGCCACAGAAGGCTGTGGAGGCCTTGAGTGTATTTAAGATGGAGATAGGTTCTTGAGCATCAAGAGTTTTTCTTTAGATTAGATTAGATTCCCTACAGTGTGGAAACAGGCCCTTTGGCCCAACAAGCCCACACCGACCCTCCAAAGAGTAACCCACCCAGTCCCATTTCTCTCTGACTAATGCACCTAACACTACGGGCAATTTAGCATGGCCAATTCACCTGACCTGCACATCTTTGGAGTGTGGGAGGAAACCGGAGTACCCAGAGGAAACCCATGCAGACACAGGGAGAATGTGCAAACTCCACACAGACAGTTGCCCAAGGCTGGAATCGAACCTAGGATCCTGGTGCCATGAGGCAGCAGTGCTAACCACTGAGTCACCATGCCACCCTAAGGAGAAAGCAGAAGAATGGGGTTGAGAAGCTTACCAGCCATGATTGAATGGCAGAGCAGACTTGATGGGCTGAATGGCCTAATTTCTGCTCCTATGTCTAATGGTCTTTTAGTCAGGCAGCATTGTGGAGATGGAAAAAGAACTCATGGGAGAGAGCTTGTTGAAGCCAGTAGAAGTCTTTTTAGTCGATTGGAGAGATGATGAGAGACCCAAGCTGCCTTTTCCCGTGACCAAACCACACAGCAGTCACGCACGGGTGACGATACTTCCCCCGGGATTGAAACACATGGGCAGAGGTCCCACCCAGTGAGAAGTGCTAGTCAATCAGAGGCTAGCAGCTCTTGCACTCAGCAGCAAGAGGAGGCCATATCTGCTGCTAAAGGGAGCAACCCTGGAGTCCCAGGATCACAGAAGACCCAGGACTAGGTCAGGGGAGGTTGTTGGAGAGGAGAGTTACTTGGGATTCTTTGGGTTGGATGTTGCAGGAAGAGGGGAAATCAGGGGATCAGGAAGGACCAGCAGCTGTCTGCCAGTGGGGGTGCTCCTGCTTAATGTCCCATGGTCCACTTGCCAAGCAAACAGTACTCTCCTCTCATGAAGTATACATGATGGTATTCTTTCCCTTGAATTATTTTAGCAAAATATCCTGATGACCGCAAGACAAAAAGTTGAGACAAAATGCAACTTTTTTTTAGAAAATACTCAAGTTCTGAACTACCAAATGACAGAATATCGTTTTAGGGTTGGTTATCTCCATGAAATTATGGCCATAGTTAGGATCCATGTTGGTTACTATTGAGTGCAGGTTGAGAATCTGTTTCAATTGCAATGATTTGCAACTTCAAGGACACCTTTAACAGCAGCCAGCAATACATCTCCTCAAAACTGGCTGTATGCCCTAGTACTATCCTCAAATCTGCTTAGAATTTGGCACTGATTTGGAAATCTCACTAGCAGGTTTATAACAATAGTTGCCTTGAAAGCATTAGTTTGATTAGGGTTATTATTTCTGCGACTAAAATCACGCTGCATTAGTGAAGAATCCTAAAATATAAGGGCATGCAGAGTCGACATGATAACAGCAGAAATAAAAGGAACATAGGTCTGGTATAAGAAAGTTGCTGAAATCATCAGTGAATTTTTCAGAAGTGGGGTTGGGCATGCGTTTCCACAAATTGGCTATGTTACTGTTCCTTCACTGGTGAAAAATGTGTTGCTGGAAAAGTGCAGCAGGTCAGGCAGCATCCAAGGAGCAGGAGAATCGACGTTTCGGGCATGAGCCCTTCTTCAGGAATTAGATTAGATTAGATTAGATTAGATTACTTACAGTGTGGAAACAGGCCCTTCAGCCCAGCAAGTCCACACCGCCCCGCCGAAGCGCAACCCACCCATACCCCTACATTTACCCCTTACCTAACACTACGGGCAATTTAGCACGGCCAATTCACCTAACCTGCACATCTTTGGACTGTGGGAGGAAACCGGAGCACCCGGAGGAAACCCACGCAGACACGGGGA
>NC_057742.1:14230212-14270115 GCF_004010195.1 Chiloscyllium plagiosum
ATCTTCTTCCTGACCTCTTCGCCCCCACCCCCACTCCGGCCTATCACCCTCACCTTGACCTCCTTCCACCTATCGCACTTCCAACGACCCTCCCCAAGTCCCTCCTCCCTACCTTTTATCTTAGCCTGCTTGGCACACCTTGGCATTCCTGAAGAAGGGCTTATGCCTGAAACGTCGATTCTCCTGTTCCTTGGATGTTGCCTGACCTGCTGCGCTTTTCCAGCAACACATTTTCAGCTCTGATCTCCAGCATCTGCAGTCCTCACTTTCTCCTGTTCCGTCACTGGGTTAAAGACCTAGAGCTCCCTTCTTAAAAACACTATCGGTGTATGCTACATTGGATGGAGTGCAGTGGTTCAAGGAGGCAAATCATCATCACCTTCTTAAGGACAATTAGGGAGAAACTATACAGACTGCAAAACCTGAGAAAGAATAAAAGCAAACTACAGTAAAAAAGACCCTGAAACAATCTTGACATGTTCACTGGTTATAATCTCACTGACCATAGGCAGGAATTTTTAAAAAATCACAGCTCCATTCAGGGTAAATCTGCTCAGCCTGACATTTATCTTTTTTCTAAATCAAAGTGTTCTGACAAGGAAGACAAGCATTCATTGCATTTTGTCAGAGCTAAAGACTACAGTCACTATTCAGGCCTGTTGCAAGAGCTAACCAATCATTTTCTTTCCTTAATGTGATCCTTTATCTCAGGCTCAGCAGTACATTCCCAGCCCTTCATATCTCTTCCAGATATGGTATTTTCTAACTACACTTATATAATGCCTTATTCTGTTGAATCATCTCCATGCACTCAAAAAATCAATTAATTTTGAAATGTCTTTACTGTTACTTCATAGGTGAAAACATCTAACCTAAAATCCATCAAGTCCCTCTCCAGGAATTAAACACAAAAGTGTACAGTGACACTGAGGGAATGCTGCATTGGCAGAGGTTCCTTCTGTCGGAAGAGATGAGAACAAAGAACAAAGAAAATTTACAGCCCAGGAACAGGCCCTTCAGACCTCCAAGCCTGAACCGATCCAAAACCACTGTCTAAACCTATCGCTCAATTCCTAAACATCTGTATCCCTCTGCTTCCCACCTACTCATGCATCAGTCCAAATGCGCCTTAAATGAACCTACCATGCCTGCCTCTACTACCTCTGCTGGCAATGCGTTCCAGGCATCTACCACCCTCTGTGTAAAGTACTTTCTGTGTATATCGCCTTAAACTTTTCACCTCTCATGTTCAACATGTGACCTCTCATTATTGAATCCCTCACCCTGGGATAAAGCTTATTTCAATCCACCCTTTCATATCCTTCATGATTTTGTAGACCTCAATCCCCCCTCCCCCACCGGCTCCTTTTTCCTAATGAAAACAATCCTAACCTACTCAAAGTCTCTTCATAGCTAGCACCTTCCATACCAGGCAACATCCTTGTAAACCTTCTCTGCACCCTCTCCAAAGCATCCACATTCTTTTGGTAATGTGGTAACTAGATGATAAGACAAGACTTAGGCTGTTTTCTCAGATGAATGTCAAAGATCCTATTTTGAAGATCAGGGGTATTCACCCTAGTGTTCTGGCCAATATTTATACCTCAATCAATATCACATAAAACAGATTATCTGGTTATGATCACATTGATGTTGGTGGGACCTTGCTGTGCATTAATTGTATTTCCTTCATTACAACAGTACCTGCACTTCAAAAGCACTGCATTGTAAGGAAATGTCCAATGGTCATGGAATATGCTGTATAAATACATTCTTGCCACTTTTTCAGGAGGCATTCCTAAAGCTAGCTCATGTGGAAACACAGGAATAAAGGAAAGGAGAAGGCCATTTGACCCATCAAGCCTGCTATGCCACTCAACTGGATCATAGCAAATCTTCCCCCATGACCCTAATCTCTCACATTATGCCCATATTCCTTGCCATCATTATAATCTCAAAATCCATCAATCTCTGTCTTGATTATACTCAATGATTATAATCCCAAAGATTTATTATATTCAGAGTGAAAAAACTCCTCCGATTTTCAATCCTGATGGGCCTACCTCCCATTTCAGGCTGGTTCTAGACTGAGGGGAAACATAACTTCCTACACTGAATCTGTCAAGCCCTGTAACATTTTTGTATACTTACGTGAGATCACATCTTATCCTTCTAGAGTCAGAGAATATAGGCCCAGTTTTCACAATTTCTCTCGTAGCAGAACTCTGCCATCGAAGGAAACAGTTTTAGTGAACTGTGGGTGAACTCCCTTTGTGGCAAGTACATGCTTCTTAGTTAAAGGGAGCAAACTAGATATAGTGTACCCGATGTGTCTCCCCAATACTCGATACAACTTTAGCAAGACTTCTTTGCTGCTGTCCTGAAACCTTCTTGGAATACGGCCAACATACCATTTGCCTCCCTAATTTCTTCTTGCACCTGCATGTTAGCTTTCAGCAACTTATGAAAAATTATATCTAGGTCCCTTCGGATATCATCATTTTCTAATCTCTCAGTATTTAAAAAATACTTTGCTTTTCGATTTCTTTTTCGACAAAAGTGGATAACTTCACATGTTTTCCACATTATATGCCAACTGCATATTCTTTCCCACTGCTATATCTGTGTGAATTCCTTTGAAGCTGCTTTTCATCCTCTTCCCAACTTGCATTCCCATCAAGTTTTGAGTCATCAGTAACATTGATATGATTTCTCACAAACTTCAGGAACTTTAGGCACAGTGAATGATTTTCTTCCATTGGAAAGCAGCTACAAGAGCAGAAAATACTGAAAACACACATAGAGTTAGGTTGGATTGTGAGTGGACGTAAGATTGTGTGCGAATCCAGCATGTATGTGCACAGAAAGAATCTAAAACACACACACTCAATCTAACTCTCACAGGCAAAATTTAGCAAACATTCATGGATTCCAACACACATACACAGACAGACTCCATCTCATACAGACAGAATCCAGCATACACACAGAATCCAAAATACATCAACAGAATCCCACACACACGCACAAACAGACTCCAACTCACACAGACAGAATCCAACTGTCCAACTTGTACATAGGCAGAATCCAACACACAAACAACAGACACAAACAACTCAATGAATATGTACAGACTAACACAAATGAACACATCTAATTCAACTCAGAGACTAATGGCCCTCTAAAAGCTATGATTTACAGTTAACCATAGTTGGGTAATTATCTTATGATTCAGTTTTTTAGCATTAAGACATCAAATTTTGTTGAAAGATGCATGAAAACTAAACTGAAGAACTTGGTAAATTATTAATTGTGTCTGGATAGTAATATAAAAACAATTAAAGTGTTACAGTTGGAGCAAATGCGCGCGGACACGCTTTGAGAGCATCAGGTTCAGACAAATCCTGCATTGAGCAAGATGGGGCTGACAAGCCAACTCTCTGAAGTAAATCCAATTTCAAGTATCATTATTGCACTGTAAACCAACTATTCACAAAAAGCATAGCATTTGTACATAACAGTGGACGAAAGTGAATGAATTCAGCACAGAGCGACAAAGAAAGTATAATCAATTTGAAATAACGTTTAAAAGTGGGTGTATCAATTGATACAGTTCTCCCACAAGCACTGTGCAATAAATGTACCCTGACTTTCTCCGAAGTGGTAAATTATGTTACAATTGAAATAGACATTATATTCGTAAAATGTATATTTGAATGGAAAATAAAAGTTAAAGAGAATATCTACATTTGAAATCAAGAAGATTGTGACATTAGTCAAGCTGCATTGTTGCATTTTTAATACATTGACATAAGTATGTAGGGGAAACATCTGATTGAAAATTAATTTTGTTAGCCTTTGTTGGATTCATATGTGGGTTGCAGATTCAGATAAGGAGGTTGGTTGGCTCAGTGCTGAATGACTGGTTTATGATGTTGAGTGACACCAATTACATAGGATCAATGCCCATACCAGCTGAGGTCACCATAAAGGTTCCATCTTCTCAACCTGATCTATCACTTGAGGCTTGTTGAACCTTAGGTTAACATCACCACCAATTGATTCTATTTATATCTGTTTCTCTCATGAGAAAGTGAGACTTTGGTGACTTTACTTTTATTTGCAGTGAAAAGTTTTTCCAATATTAAAGGTGTCTGGGAGGTCTGAGTCATCTCTGGCAATAAGTAATGCACCTATGATCTTTTATACATTATCTCTGATTTAACTTTCTCTCCACTGACTTCAAAAAAAAAGAGTGGGGTGGGAAGTATAAAGGACAACTCAGCCACTATCATCCAGAGTGCAGCACAGACTGTCTATATATAAATGTCATCCTCTCAGCTACGTATTATCTGTTATTTTACACTGTGTAACAGTCAAACAGTAACTAAACTGCAAAAGTACTTCATTGAATGTAAAGGTCTTAGAACGTCATCAGCTTATGGAATTATTAATATAAGCCTTGTTTGCATTTTACAGACATTTGGCCATGGGATTCCTATGGGTTGTTTTCTGAAAAATAAATTTGAATTTTGCAAATCAAATGTATTATCTAAATGTTGAGGGATTGCAGAGCTCTGAGAGGCATCTGGATCTCCAAGAGGTTTGTAAGCACGTACAGCAAGTCATTAGGAAAACTAATCGAATGTTATCATTGACCCACTGCATTGGTCATTGTCTGGACATTTTAAAACCGATAACACCTCTAGATTTTGTTTGGTGATGGATCTCCATGAAGAATTCCACATCGATTGTGATCTCCTTTGAAGTAAGGAAAGCTTTGAGCAGAACTAAAACACTGCTCTGGTGGGAGAGCAAACATAGGGGGAGGTGGGGTGATCAACACTGGTGTCACTCTCTCACTGGTTTGCATGGCCAGCTCAGGATTACACAGGAGGAGGCCAGACAATTCATTATGAATCCAGTGTTGGGAAATGAAACCAAGAGCCTTACAAAAAGAATAGGATATTTATGATAAGTGCTATATGTGTCCAAATCCCTTTTGAATGTTATCAAAATTTCCTTTCAAGGAATAATACATGCAGCTCTGTACTGTCAATACATTTCCTTTACATTTTCTCCTGCTGGGGCACCCTACCCCTGAAATAAGCACATGGCCACAAGTTGTCAAAGTCCATGGCTTGGAGCTCTTCACTATCTCACTGTTGACACATTTAGAGATTAACCAACAATAACCACATATTTTCTCAGTGAAGCCTCAACAGTCTGGACCGTCCAATCCTTTGGAACATTGGTTTTCAAGGCCAAATGGGAACAAATCCATCTCCAGTGGCAAACCTACACCTCAGTAACAATAATAGGTCAATTAGATATTTGATTAGTAGCTCTTCTGCAGATGAAAGACTGGATTTCAATCTCCCACCAGTTGACATATGGCCATCGAAAGTTCAGTGCGTAAGTGCCTGAACAAACTCAGTGTTGCTCCAAGCTTTAAAGTAGGCCAAACTATGTCATACATGGCAAGATAGCTTCCACAGCACAGCTATGGCAGTGATATTCAATGTGCTTCAGGAGTTGCTATCTGCGTGGCAGAAGTATAAGAAATAGAAGCAGCAGTAGACCATCCACCCAATCAGACCGCTTCATCATTCAATAAGCCGATCTTCTACCTTCTTGCTGGTTCCCTGTACTGCTTGATTCCCCCAGGTATATGAGCACTAACCTAGTTTTAATTTCATAGAATCCCTACATTGAGGAAAGAGGCCATTCAGCCCATCTAATCTGCACCAAAGAGCATCTCATCCAGACCCAGCCACACACCCAATCTCTGTAATCCCACTTTTCCCATGGCTAACCACCTAGCCTGCACATCTCTGAACATTACGGGGCAATTTAGCAGAGCTATTCCACCTAATCTGCACACCTTTGGAATGTAGGAGGAAACCAGAGCACTTGGAGAAAACCCACGCAGACACAGGGAGAAGGTGCAAACCCCACACAGACAGTCATTAGAGGCTGGAATCGAACCCAGGTCTGAGGCACTTAGAGGCAGCAGGCTAACCACTGTGCCACCCATAACTTAGTCAACTAATGTAGAAAATGCTCTGCAAAAGTAGCACATTTTCCTTCTCTACCACTAACTTGGGGTGGGACATTTAAGCCAATGAATATGTTCAATATAGGAATCATTCGAATTAATGCCTTTAGTAAGATTTTAGAATTAGAATCCTACAGTGTGGAAACAGGCCCTTCAGCCCAACAAGTCCACACTAACCCTCTGAAGAATAACCTACCCACACCCATTCCCCTATCCTATATTTACTCCTGACTAATAGCCTACACTAGGGGCAATTTTGCATGGCCAATTCACCTAACCTGCACATCTTGTTGGATTGTGGGAGAGAACCGGAGCACCCAGAGGAAACCCACGCAGACACAGGGAGAACATACAAACTCCACACAGACAGATGCCCGAGGCTGGAATTGATCCCAGGTCCCTGGCGCTGTGAGCCACTGTGCTGCCCCTTTCGGGTACCTTTAGGGAAACAGTTTTGGTGCTTTTGAAGGTGGGTGTCTGGCATTGGTCCTGTTGGCTTCAGCCTTGCTCCTGCTTCCAATTCCAGCACATACTTTTCTCAGGAGCATGATATTAATCCCTTGAGTCTATTGTCACGCAGAGGAACAGAATCTTTTTTTATGCAAAGAAATCTGAAGCAAACCCATTTACACTAGTACGCAAATGTAACTGATAAAATTCACTTCACTTTCAGCCTAATATTTTTGTCAGGAGCCAAGAATGTTTTCAGATGCGTTGTAAGGATTTGAAGAAATTCTAGACCCTGCAGTCATTTACAGCCTCACAACAAGATAGAGCCATAACTGAAATGGGGACCAGCTGTATACAGCTTTCAGAAACCAGTCCAACATATGGTTTTTATGGATTTCTGAAAATGTTCCAACACCACTTTTGAACTGAAGAAAGCTCTGAAGAAACTTTAAGAGTATCAAGTCAAAAAAATAAGAACGACCAAGATCGATTTTATTGCTGAAAAAGACACATTCATGAGGATATTATTTTTCTCAATTTTTAAAATCCAATTATGCTGTTATTTGTGATTTTTCTGATATTTCTAAGCAGTTTAGCTATATCACAAACAGATTGCATACAGTTGGTTACTGGCTCAGTCAGAACAAGCTGAAAGTTGTTATATTCTCTCACAGTGAAAGGCTCCACAAGGCTCAAATGTAGCTAGAGGATTGTACGGTACATAGAGCTACACAAAAACAGACTATTTAGCCCTACAGCGCGATGGCGTTGCTAATATTTCAGAAGAACACCCTCCCACATTATCTTAACTCTTTAACTCATTCTTCTCTTACTTTCTCCTCCTATATCCTTTGTTAGCTTCTGCTTAAATGAACATAACTGCCTCAACCACTTCTTGTGGTCGCATATTTGACATAATTGTTGCTCCATGAATAAAGTGCTTCTCTCCATATATTTTCTTGGATTTATTAGTGATTATCTTATACACAGAGATTATGGTTTTAGACTCATCTACTAGTGGAAACATCTATCATCAAATTACAGCAGAACTGGATTATTGCACTTTACTCAAATAGGGGAATCCTCAGGTCAGAGTGAGGACCGTTACTGTTGTGACGCTCTGAGATCATTTAAAAGATTTCAATGACTGGTGGATTTCTCTGTTGATTGATAGGTGCTGGTGAATGGTTGGTTAACTATTTTTTTTCTATCCTTTATAAAAAATATTGGCACAGGCATTTGTACAAGATGAGACATCTGAAATGTGAAAGCCATGTCTCAAAGTGTTTGTCTTTTTTGATAAATGATATAACAGTAAACAAATCATCAAAATCAACACAGAAAGAGGCCATCCTCAGTCTTTCTTAATCCTATTCCCCGTCCTTTCTGAATATACTTACATTCTCTTAAATTTTAAAAACTTAATATTGCTTGATGCGTAAATGCAATTGATTTTTGATGATACATTAAAATCCATCTGTAACAGTCCTTCATGAGAAAAAGCTTCCTCTTAGCTCTCTCTTTCCTCCCGTGGTAAATTTAACTGTTCCCCGTGTTACAGATTTGTTAAATAGCGACAAAAATCTTTCATCGCGTTACATTCTTTTCATTATATTTCATTTTCATCATGACAGTGCAGAAAACTTTCAAGAAAGTACTGCATTCGGCTGTAAAGTGATGTGAGATGTAAATGGTAATGGAAGGCGCGATATAAATGTAAATCTTTTAATTCAACTTTTGGCTTCCAAAAATTTGTCATTTTAAAACCTTTTTTTTGTTTCTTTCTCCTTTAATCTTTCTGGAACAAGCCTGAGTTTACAAGGTTGCCTTTTGATTGAAAATGTTTAATTTCTGCGATCATTCATAAATGGATCTTTACCACACCCTTTCCATGGAGTTCCGTTACAATAGGGTGTGCAGAATCACACACAATACCCCATCTGTGCCTTAATTAATGCCTTGCACAAATTTAACAATTCTTTCCTTTCATATTCAACGCCCCCACATATAAAACCCAGAGTCCAGCTTGTCTTTCTAATGACCTGTATTTCCATTCAATTTAATGTCCACTACTACAAGAGTTAGAGGGGGATTTCTATTTCCTGAAGTTAACTGCTCCTCAAAGGGTGCTTTAGATTTGCTGAGAGTCAAGTGTGGACAACAGTTTTACACATCTATTTTCAATGTTGCTGGTTTCCTTTTGTTTTGTCTTTTATATTACGCCCAACCCAACTCATGCCACATGTAGGTGGAATGGGTTACAGCTTATTGCCAGGTTTCAGCAGCAGACTTTCAATTGCATGAATTTTCAGTGATACTGACAAACTTGACAAAACCCCGGGAGCGAACCTCTACTTTTCTGTGAAGCTTCATTTTTCAGTAATTCGCCTGCATTGGTTGTGCTTTCCAGTTTGCTTTGGGCTGCTTGGGAAGAATGTCACAAGAATGTCTGCAGCTAGTGGTTATCTTGCTTCAGTGCCAAGGACTGACACACATGCAGGATCACAGAGCAGAATGAAGTTGCTGTGACATATTGGAGGAGATTCCCTCTCAGCACAATGTTCATGATGTGCAGTGAAATGGGACAATTTCATGTTATGGCAGTGTCCAGTAATGTCTTAAAGTGGTGAAAACAGAAATCTGTGATGACAGTATCTCTGCTACCTAATGATCGGACGATACCATCCACTTCATAACCTGGTCACTGGTCTGTGTACTCAAGTTAGCACGATTTGAACTGTCTGATGATGCACACGACTAAGATATTTTTGTGTATAAAAGGATTGGAGCCACATTGTTAACTGTGCACTGCATAAATAGCTCATGTAATTGTCATTGCACGTAGCTCATTGATCAATCTTCTAACATACACAGTTACTCCAACCAACAAACAGTCTCACACCATTCTCTCCTGCTCCTCAGTGAATTTCTATTGCCATCAGTTTTGATAAAAGTCAAGAAGTTAGAGATCAGATAAAAAGAATTGGTTTCCTGCGCCTTGTGTATTAATTTTTCACCCGATTATTTCAGCATGTGTAGATCCACAAAAGTACTGGTATCAAACTGAACCCTGATCACCCAAATATCACTATTGCTCTGTCACACACATTGTTCACTTCAGTGGGAGGCTTACCTGGTAAATCATTACTTTGAAGTTATTCCGTTTCAGTAGCGTGGCTTCATTCGCCTCGAGTTTTTTGATCTGTGCGCCTTGCTTCTCCATACTGTACTTGATGGTCTTCACGTTGACATTGACTTTTCGGATCTTTTCGAGCATCTTGTCCACGCTATTGCTGGCGTTGGCGTGTGACTTGGTCAGCTTGCTCAGCTCGTTCTGGATGTGGTACACGGCGGTTTCCATCTCCAGATGCCGCTGCTCCAGCTGTTGCTGGCTGGTTTGGATCTTGTCGACCATGCCCATCACTTTGTCCAGGAGGCTGAGTACCAGGACCCCATTGAACTGGGGCTCTTGTTTCGGGGTGGTTTCATCTTGCTCCTGTGGCTCGGGAACCTCAGGACTCTCCTGCTCTTCAGTCTGCATGGAGTCTGCCATGGTTAGAAATGTCAAACTGGGATTAAAAATACCAACTGAGCTCAGGCTCGTTGTGCTGGGACGTAAGCCAGTGAGTGAAGAGAAAGAGAGAGAGAGATGAGAGCATATGTGTTTGCTTTCACTCCAGTTGCACAGCTGCTCAAGAAGTGTCCAAAAAGAATTTGCAAGCTTAAAAGGACATCAGCTAACTCCACCTAGCTGTGCACAACAAGACTGCTAAAGTGTACGTCAGACCCTCCTTAAATTATTAGAATAGTTGGGTAGGAGTTGAAGACTTTCAATACAGGCACGGGCACATCTAATGAGGAATGCACACTGCGAACATAAAATATTCCAGATCTTAGTCAGGAATGTACACAGAGCAGGGCTCTGTATTTTGTAGAATTCCTAATAGATAAATGCAGCTTTGAAACAGATTGCTGCACAACTGAGCTACATATACCCACACATACAAAGAGACAGCTGAATTTCCATTGTCAGCAATGTACTTGCCTAAGCAGTTTTTGTTTGTAAAGAAAGCTGGATTTTAGTAGAGTCCAAGCCGCTGGTTAATCCAGTCACAGTTAACATCCGATCCATTCTTTACTGCAACCTTGAACCAATTTCCTTCAGAATGGGCATAGCCCTATATTTAGTTCTTGCTGCTATCTGTGTTTCTCTATGGATTGGTTAAACTCCACGTCTGGGTAACGTTCTACAAATGGAATAGGCTTGAACTAGCTGTAAACACTTTTCTGAAAGATTGTCTTTTTAAAGGATCAGCCCATGAAAGGGGAATCATACAAAATGGGGCTATGAGCCAATGTGTGTTCATAAGGGGAACTCTTTGGGTAGTAAAGGATTTAGGCAGAATAATGGATAAGGAATAACATGGGATTGTTTTCTCCATGTGATGATTTATTCGTTATGAAGATCATGGCATGGTTCATTTTTTTCAAATACTAGCCAAGTGCCTTCCAATTAGTAAACTCATAATCATTTTTCCTATTTTGTTTCCTCTGTTTCTCTTCCTCGTCCTGAAGGGACTCAATCTCGCTGGTCTACGGTTCTGTCTTCTGCTGGGAAATAGCCATTTAGGAGTGATATCAAAGCATATTTTAAGCTACTTAATCCTAAAAATCATGCCCATTCCTCTTCTCCTCAAAAAAAGTAAATCTTCCCCCATTATCTGTATTCCAAATGGATCTTAAATTCTTGACTAACAATGAGCAATGTTCTGGGGGTCAGTATTCCTGTTCCCAGTTTAATTAGCATTTGTTCTGCATCCAGGATGAGCTGCATCAATGAAAGCTTCCCTGGGCCTGATCTTGGTGAACCTGTCCCTTAACGTAACCCCGCCACTCCCGAGCAGATCCCAGCTCTTCCATTGGGAGATAGGGATGGAAAGCAGAATGCAATGGAAAATCTGAGACCAGCAGCCGCCATCTTAACCTGCGGGCCAACAAATAATGCATGGGATAGTAAGAACTCAATTTCTCAGCCCTCTGGCTATCCACTCAGATCCTTTGGTATGACAGAGTTGAAAACACAAGGCCCATCACCAGACTGTTGGATATCATCACCAACTAGATGAAAAGATGGCAATTTGGAGCTGGGAAATGGTTTCTAAATACTGTAGTAATGTTGGTGTGGTGATTGTAATGAGGTCGGCTAGGTGGATCTCATAGAATATGAGTTCCCTGACTGGGGCTGTTAACATGGTCCAATCAGGGAGCCCTGGCTGACAGATGCAAACAGGTGTGTCAGAGGTTCTGTTGACTCTGAAAGCTGGATCTGAGGTAGTCAGACCAGTGTCAAGTATTATGCACGCGTAAGGGTGACTTGGTGATGGGATACGGTTTCTGTGGAGTTACTTCAGACAAGAGAAAAAAAATGCTCCCAAGGAAATTCACTTGTAATAGTCATCATTGAATTGGGGATAGCATTTCTGGCAAGGTGCTGTTATTTGGGAAGCTTCGTTCAATCCTGCCAATGAAGGCTGGGCCCAGTATGTGGAAAGATTGCATTATTTTTTCCGGGCAAAGGACATTGAGACAGATGAAACAAGTAATTCTCCTGACAGCTTGTGGACCCACAGCTTTTTCGGTTATTAGGAGCCATACATTTCCTGAGGCACCAGATACTAAAACCTTTCAAGAGTTGACGGATTTAGTTAAGGAATATTATGACCCCAAGCCTCTTCTAATTCCAATGCATTATCAGTTTTATTCAGCAGTTTGATAACAAGGAGAATCTGTATCAGAATTTTTGACTAGGTTAAAATGGCTGGCAGAGGCATGTGGCTTTACTTAAACCTTAATGATATGCTGAGAAACTGGCTGGTATGTGGGATTAATGATGTAGCCATACAAAAGCACCCATTGCTGAAGCCCAACTGGACTTCAAACAGGTCCCGCAACTGGCTATATCATTAGAAAATGCAGCAAATGGAGCATATGAGTTACAGGGTATACCGATTGAAGTGGATACCCTCACCAGGCCAACAGAGCTGGGGGAGCACCACTTGAGTGAAGGAAATTGCATTGTCTTACTCAGGACATATCCTGAACATCGAGACTCTTAGTCAACCCACAGAAAAACCCCAAAACAAAGTCAAGCCATGGCCAAACGGTTAACATTTTCTTCAGGATCTGGACTGGCTAGTCATTGTAGTTGCTGCTGGTATGTGAACTCGAGACAGCAAATGAGTGCCCTCAGCCTGAATTGAGTAAGAGAACTCATAGGGCGGTATCCAGGAGAGTGCCCGCTCTGAAACGTCCACCTAATCTGGCTTGGAAAGTCCAATTGCTTAGCAACATCCAAATCAGAACCAATCAAAATAAACATCTGGTTAAATGGTCACCCAATGGAGATTGATATCAGCATGGCTGTATCACTAATTACAGAACCAGTCTCTAACAAAATTCATTCCGGTCTCCAATCCTTAAGTTTGCATAACACATTGGCTAGGCTGAGAATCTATGCCAGGTAATCTCAATAAAATGTGACTTGGTGACAGGATACTGGCTTCTGTGGAGTTATTACAGTTCAGACTGCCCCAATTGCAAGAATGGATCCTACTCTGTCCCCAGAAGTGTCAGGCTAAATTAGAAACGTGAACAGCTGGTGAAAGTGGAGACCTGAGAATAGGATTAGTCACTGTAATCAATCACATGTAGGTTCAACAGTTAATCACTTTGAAATATATATTGTTGTCTTGCATTATCTGGAGTCTTGTTGGCTTTCTGTTTGTTTATGACAACAGTGACTGTCTGTGAGGACAATAATCTACTCCCTCTCATCTGTAAACTCAATCCTTTCAATTAAATTACAAGAGCACATTAGACATAGATGAAGGATGTGTGTACTTTACAATCATAAAATTATAGAGGTTTACAGCTCAGAAGAAGGCATTTCGGCCTATTAAGTCTGTGCTGAACAAAAACAAACACCTAACTATTCTAGTTCCATTTTCCAACACTTGACCCACAACTTTTTATGCCTTGGCATTGCAAGTGCCATCTAAATACTTCTTAAATGCTATGAGGTTTCTATCTCCACCATTAATTCAGGAAGTGAGTCCCGGATTCCCACATGTCACAATTCTTCTCGGTCTCCTGCCTCTTTCCTTAAATCTATGCCCCTTGGTCATTGATCCCTGTACCAAGGGGAAAGAGTTCCTCCTGGCTACCCTGTCTAAGCTCCTCATAATTTATACATCTCAGTCATGTCCGCACCTTGGTCTCATCTGCTCCTAGGAATACATCCTTAATCTGTCCAAGTCTGTCTTCATAACTAAACCTCTCCAGCCATCAAAGACTTGTTAACTTAAATATTTTGAATTTTGACTTTGAAATGAATGATTTCAAGGTTTTACTGAAGGTCTATAATTTTTTTTCTAATGTTGCTTGGTCACTGTGAGGTAGGTTTCCCAGAGACTTGTTGAGATTAAATGATGAGAGGTTGGTGCATTTTACAACTGTTTGTGATATTGTGCGTGTCAAGAATTTTCCCAATGAGGGAAGAAACTGACAACAGTGCCCTCTATGGGTGATAGTTGGAGAGATTGGCGTCCAAATTCTTATCAGAATGTGCCAATGAACAATTTTCTCCACAATTTCAATTTTTAGTTGCTTAAAGCCATATTTCACAGTTGTGTCACCAACATGTTGTTGCCAAATATAATTAATGCAGTCAGCTCATATGAGACAGCCAATAGCAGCATAAAACAAAGACTACTCATTGTGTTTGGGTCGAATACTCTCATCAACTTGGTTCCTTACAGAACTGAGAACTATTCTTTAGCTTCAAGTTGGAGCGTCGGTTCTGTTTTAGAGTCTTAGGGTTGAATCTTCTCCCCCAACACCCAACAGAGACAGGGTAGTCGGGGTGACAGGAAGATAACGAGCTTGGTCAGCATATCTGGAAACTTCCTTCATGCTTTAGAGCCTACACAGGAACCAAGTTCTTGGGTGAAGTGGCCCAAGCTTGGACAACCTGGCTGGCTGCAGATCAAAGCTCTGAGGTGGTTGATGAACAGCCACTTAAAGTCTTCATAAAAACCAAAATAACTACGGATGCCGGTCATCAGAAACAAAAAAACAACAATTGCTGGGAAAACTCAGCAGGTCTGACGGCATCTGGGGAGAAATCAGAACTGAGGAAGGGTCGCTGGAGCCGAAATGTTAAGTTAAAGTCTTCATGCTGCCCGGGCTGCCATTAGTTCAGCTCCAGGTGGAATTAGAAAGAGTCAGCCTAGCCAACCAGATGTGGGTTTTAGAGTCATAAAGTAACAGAGATTTACAGCACAAAAAAGGCACTTCAGCCATTCATGTTTGTGCTGGCCTTTTAGGGAGTGGTGGAGGAGATCCTCAATCTGCTCTCATTTGTACAAGACTGAGAGACCTGTCTCAGGGGGAAGAAGGCAGTTGGTAAGAGTTGCCCCACACCCTTGCTTCAAACTGCAACCCCAACCCCTCTTCCTGTGACCTTTGAGGTCAGAAACCCCTGCCCAAGTAACACTCACCTTTCCTGGTAGTGATCCTCCATCTTGGAAATTTGGGGGAATGGCATCCATGGAGGTGCTGATGAGTTTTGGAACTGCTGGCTTCTGATTGGGACTTCCTACATTGTCTAGCAGTCAATCAGCAATCGGATTCTGAGACAATCTGTGAACAGGCTGTGGGCTTTCAGCCTGGAATTTAGTCTAAACGTAGTCCAAAAAATGGGAAAACTCTGGCTATAAAGTTGTTACAGAACCAATGGAAGCCATTCAGCCCATTGTGTCCTTACTAGCTTTCTACAGTGCAGTACAGTCTATCCCATATTTACCCATAGCTCTGTATCTTCATGAAGTGCCTATTCAATTTTCTTTTGAAATTATTGATCACCTTGGCTTCCACCATATAATGTTAACAGGTCTTTAAAAAATTCTCAATCTGAATCCATCATAATGTAGTACACCACTGTCAAATGTACCCTCACTCTCCTTTGCATCAAGGAAAACAATCTCAATTTCTCTACAGTCCTAACGTCTTAGAGATGTACAGCATAAAATCAGACTCTTCGGTCCAAGTTGTTCATGCCAACCAGATATTCTCCATTACTTTACTCCCATTGCTAGCATTTGGCCCACATACCTCTAAAACCTTCTTATTCACATACCCATCCAGATGCCTTCTAAAGATTGCAGTTGTACCAGCCTCTACCACTACTTCTGACAGCTCATTCCATGCACCCACCATCCTCTGTGTGAAAACATTGGCCCTTAAGTCCCTTTTAAATCATTCCCCCTCACCTTAAACCTATTCCCTCTAGTTTTTGACTCTCCTACTCTAGGGAAAACACCTTGAATATTCACCCTAACTATACCCTTCATAGTTAAAAATCACACAACACCAGGTTATAGTCCAACAGGTTTAATTGGAAGCACTAGCTTTCATCAGGTAGGAGCGTCGCTCCGAAAGCTAGTGTGCTTCCAATTAAACCTGTTCGACTATAACCTGGTGTTGTGTGATTTTTAACTTTATACACCCGAGTCCAACACCGGCATCTCCAAATCATTATACCCCTCATGATTTTAAAATCACTCTAATTTTGTGGCCTCCACTTTGAGCTTAAGTTTGTTCCTGCTTTGGAATTGTTCTACATCTCATTACCTTATTACAAATTCTAGTTTGAGATGTAACATTTAGATATAATTTAAATACTGGTGGAGAATGGCAACGTGCACATATGATTCCTCACTATTTTTTAACCATCATTCCCGATCCTAGGGCATGGTTGCCAACTTTGGGTGGGTGTATTCCTGGAGGTTTGGTCACATGGCCTCTCAAATCAAACTGCTCACTCCATACACACAGCTCTAACCGTGGTCTTGTAATGTATTATGTAGCTTTAGTGTATCTTAAATTGCTGCCTATTTTTATCCACAAGAAAGCAAGAGCTGATGTGTAATCTGAGGGATTGCATTTTGCAGAGGCAGGCCACTATTTCTTGTCCCACTGTTGAAAATGCTAAGAAGTCCTGCAGAGTTATTCCACTCTGGGTGGTTTTTACAAGAAGAGAGGGGGACCTCTGCCCCCAGTGGAAAGAGGAACTGCCCTCAAAGGCAACGATTGGCCCGTAGCTCTTGATGTACCAGCAGTACCTGGACCATAGAAGTGAGCACAAACAATTCTGAAGTAGAGTCATATCAGACTTGAAATGTTAACTGTTTCTTTGTCCATGGATGATGCCAGATCTGCTGTGTTTCTCCAGTATTCTCTATGTTTGTTTCAGATTTCCAGCATCCGCATTATTTTGCCTTTATTTGAGGGTTGGGGGTAAGATCGGAATGGTGACAGGGGAATGCAGCATCATACTTACATGATATTGGTGCCTCATTTCCACCTAAATTAAAGTAGAGTGTTCCTGAAGAAGGATCAATGGACTCAAAACATTAACTCTGCTTTGTCTCCACTGATTTTGCCTGACCTGCTGAGCTTCTCCAGCAATTTCTGCTTCTGTTTCTAATTCAAATGGACACACTTTATTGCTGTGCATGTTGTTTTAAATTTTGGAAATAAATTGTATCATTGGTGAAGTAAACTGCCTGACTAACAGCTTGCCTGGTCCAAACAATCTTTAAATCCAGCTCAAAATTAAATCACAGTATACACACAAGCTTGAGTGGCTCAATTGTATAATGCTTTGTAATACTGATAAAACTGAGGAGATTCTGCTACAATACCCAGATACGTGGATCAACCCATCGCTCTGTCTCTCTCTCTCTGTGCAACTTAACAGCAGCTTCATTGCATTCTGTGCTTAAATTCAAAATGAAGCAAAATGTAGTAAAACTAGAAAATGCTGGAAACACTCCTCAGGTCAGAGAACATTTATTTGATGGAAAGTCATGTACCCAATCAGAAATGCCTAGAATAACAAAGCACAGAGGAGATCATTCAGCCCATCAGGGTCATACTAGTTGTTTTGTAGAACACCTTCATTCTCCCACTCTTCAAGCTCTTTCACCACATTACTTTACTCCTTCAAGTGTTATGTTATCTTTGCATCTCTGCAGATTTGTTGTCTGATTTTCTATTCTTGCAGTATTTCGCATTTTATCCTTAAGGCAAATTCTGTTCAGTTCCACACTCAGCACAATGAGCACAATTTACTGCCCTGGGTCTACCTATTTGGAACACGTGTTTTGACAGATAATGAAAATAATGCTGTCCAATTGGATGTCACTGGCAATAAGCCATATGCCACGGGACAACTTGTTTCCTTGTAATGGGAATTGGCATTGCTAATCTCAAGGCCAGAGAGAGTGAAAGAGGGGTATGTTGAGTGCCAAATTGAGAGGTGCTACCACAGAACAGAACAGAATGTAACTAGCCACACCTTGACTCTCTAAGACCTTAGCACTTGTCTAATTCTGGCCTTTTGGAAATTCTCCATTTTAAGTGTTCCATCATTAGTGGCCATGCCTTCAACTGCTTAATGCTGATGAAGGGTTTATTGTCAGTTATTATTGTTTGGGAATATAGGTTCTGAAGTGGAAGAAAGGTGTATATAAATCAAAGTTTGATCTGTACTCCTATATTGTATGTGCTAAAAAGGGGAGGCTATGGTCTTTAGTTTTACTTTAGATTTATTCTAAGAATGGTACTGGTGAAAGAAAAGGAAAGTATGAATCCAATTTTAAAAAGCAAAACAGAAGGTAGGATTCATTGGAAAAGGGATAGTCAGCTTGACTGTGTTACCAGTGTGTTCTGATGATAAGACGTGCACTGATTTAACTCTGTCAGTCTGTGCTGGCATCTGAATGCATGCCCTCTGCTGAACTTTAGCATGGCAATGCTGTTGTTATATTTAATGGTGTTTCTTTGAGGCAGAATGTCACAGCATTAATATATTCATCATGAATCTGTTTCCAGCTTTTGATTCTGTCCTGATAACGAAATCCTTTCTATTTTCCTCACAACAGCCGCTGAAAGACTGATTTCCCTGACTTCCTGTTTTACTACTAATGAATTGACCATAGGTTAAAAGCATTTCCTGCCCTTGATTTCTGCAGGAAATGTAATCAGATGTAAGGTCACGCTAATCACCAGACCCAAGCAAAAATCCATTAAATGGTGAGAATGAAGAAATATTTGCTCAGCCAAGGGGAGTACCATGGGCCTTAGTGTGATTTCTGCTTCTGGGCCTATTAGTTCTCCTAGTACGTCACTCCCTTTTTAACCGCAGACAGATACTGTCAGGCGCCTTCATGATGTATTTTGGATACAATAGAATAGTGTAGGACAGAAGGAGGCCATTCAGCCCACTGAATCTGTGCCTGTTCTTTCAAAGAGAAATTCAGTCAGTCCTAACACTGACACATCTCTCCCACCTACTCTTCCCCAAATTTTAATTTCACCAGTGCTTAACCCATTTCATTTCAAGCACTAATTTGAATCCATATCCACCTCAATTTCAGGGAAGACATGCATTTCCAAATCCTAACCACTGTGTGAATATTTTTTCTTCAGATTGTGAATCTCATAATGTCAACATTAAGTGAAGCAAGGAGCATGTGTCCGCAAAGGGAAAGCCAAAATCATTTGTGAGTGGTGGAAGTGTGTACAAGTAAAGGAAGGCAGGGAGAATTGGGTTTGGACTCTTCCATTCCCAAGGGACAGACTCTGCTGGGTAAAGGCAGTTTGAAAACTATGTCTCCTCCTGAATGGTTTGAGTGACACAATAAACAGAGTTCTGGCTCCCAGGAAACTGTTGTCTCCTAACATACAGGGTGGAGGAAATAAGGAGAAGAACGAAAACTAAGCCTTGCATCCTGCCTAACCCCAGACCCTTTCTGTACAATGCGGATCAGTTTGTGGTATACATTAAACTCTGATATAGTAAAACCATTCCCTAACTCAGGAACCACTCCACCATGTACTTGCTCCAGGGTTGGGCTCACGTCAGACCTGACACCGAACAACCTGCCAACAGTCTGGAGCAGTCACTTCAGGTTACAGTTCAATTCAGGACTGTATCTTCTATGAAGAGGAAGAACATACGGCTAGTTGCCATGGTGGCATGACATTATCAGTGTCATCTTTGTCAACCATCTTGGCATTTACACCTCCATTTTCCTCATGTTATCTTGGTTCTCTTGCCAATCAGTTTAAATGAAGCTAACTCTGGTTCATTTAATTATCAGCCCCTTAGCCATTGGAAGTAATTTCTAATTATTACATATGAGCCCTTTTTAATTTTACACACATCCCCAATAAGTTCCCTCATGTTTTTTGGCTTTTAGGGGAAGCAACTACAGCTTCTCCATAATCCCTTATTTCCGTAAATGTAATCCCTACCCTTTTACAAAGCTTTCACTTCCTTCTGTTGTCCGGATTTAGAAACCACACTCAGAAGCTGCTTTATATTGCTTCAGCAAAATGTCTTTGCTTTTGTATTCTGTGCTTCTCTTTATAAAACCCTTGACAGCTTATTTTTCAATATAGAACACTTTGCAACCATTCCTGTATCAAACAGCTGCACACAACTCGATCATTCTCATGAATCTCTACAGTGTGGATGCAGGCCATTCTGCCCATCGAGTTCACTGAAGAGCCATCCACTGAAGAGTATCCCACCCAGAACCACCCCCTTACCGTCACCCTGTAACCATGCATTTCCCATGGCTAAGCCTACACATCCCTGGGCACTATGATCAATTTAGCATGGCTAATCCACCTAACCTGCACATCTTTGGACTGTGGGAGGAAAACAGAGCACCCAGAGTAAACCTACGCAGACACAGGGAGAATGCGCAAACTCCACAAAGATAGTTGTCCAAGGGTGGAATCGAATCCAGATCCCTGGCACTGTGAGGCAGCAATATTAATCACTGAACCATCATGCCAGCCTAATTATGTAAATACATCCACTTCTTTGAACTTACAATTATTTTTTCAAGAACTCTACTAAGATTTTGTTGAGGGCTACCTCATAATTTTCAGAGGCTTTGTTTTGGTTTGCAGGGTCTCCTTTTTATATTCTCACAACTCATTACTCAGTGTTGCTGTCAGGTAGGAACCACATCTTCTGTATTTGAGTTGACACATAAGATATTTGGTTTCACACAGAAACAGAATTAGAAGAATTCATCAACTTCCTCAAGTAGCAACCCTTCATTCACCTTAAAGCCATAACACACAAGATAAGCACTTAATTAATTCATTAGGGACATAGGAACAGGAATAGGCAATTCAGCTCTCGAGCTTGTTCTGTTCATCAATGAGATTGTACCTGATCTGTGCCCTAACTTCATATACCTGCCTTTGGCTGATATCCCTTTGTATCTTATGCTTAACAAAAATATCATCCGTCATAAAATTAATAATTGATTCTGTATCCACTACCCTTTGTGGAAGAGAGTTACAAACATTTCCCACCCTTTGTGTGTAGAAGTGCTCAACAGTGTAACCCTAATTCTCAGACTGTGCCCCACACTTCCAGAATCCCCAGTCAGTGGAGATAGTTTATCATTGTCTACCCTGTATTTTCCTGTTAATATTTTGAAGACATTGATCACCCTTTAACACTCTAAATTCTAGAAAAAAACAGGTCTAACTTGTACAATCTAAACCCATAACCTAACCCTTGAAGCCCAGCTATCATTCTTGTAAACCTGTGTTGTTCTCGCTCGAAGTCCAAAATATTCTTCCTAAGGTGTGGTGCCCGGATCTGCTCACAATGTCCAAGTGGGGTCTAATCAGTGTTTTGTATAACTTCAGCATAAAGTCTGCATCATTGTACTCCAGTCTTCCAGATATAAAGGCCAGCAGTCCATTAACCCTTTGATTATTAGATTATGCCACAGTACTCACATTGCCTCAATACAACAGGCATAAGTTAGTAGCATTTTTTTCAAAGTAACTGACAGATTCTTTGACACACAAAAAAGGCATCACCTGAAATAGATCTTTCACAGAACTGAAAGGGCACAGCGTATGAGCTCCTGGAATGTATGCACAAATCTGGAACATATTAATTGGACAGTCACTATCCTATTTACTGCATCTTCCACCTGAATTGCAGATTTAAATTTAAAAATTGACAGCATTGAGCATCCATTAAATTTCTCCACAAATAGTAGCTGCCAATCTTATGCAACTTTAAGCTAGAGATGCCACATTCATTTTCAATCAATTCACTGCCCTAGGGATTAAGTGTTCCTAGTTCCAATATTGTTGAATGTTCCATTGTTGATGGGGATGGAACTATTCCCTTTGCAATGGAGATTCCATCGCTGTCCATCCCTTTTGCAGCTTTCATCTTCCTCCCTGACCCACTGCAGCCTTCTGCTCTCCCCTCGATCCCTTGCAGCGTCCTCCTTCCTTCACCACTCCCTCCACACCCCTGCAGAAGGTAACAGGCCAAAATAACCAGCCAACAGTAACCCCTGAGGCCTGAAGCAATGCTAATGACAATCCCCGAGATTCAAACCCACACTGACAGCAGCCCGCGTGACCCACTTACTGGAGCCCCTTACCTTCCAAGATGCTCCTCCAATTGCAGGCTGGTCCTCTCGCACGTTCAATACGGATACAGGTCCACAAGTGGAGGAGAGAACCAGGCTGCGATTGGAGGAGCAGCTGCTTACAGAATCTGTCTCCCTTCTGGACCGCCTTGGTCACCAACGTGTGGGGGTTTGGGGTGCATCGCTGCCTGAGCCCCTCTGAAGGCACCATGTGCAATCCCTCTCCTAGGGACTGGAAGGCATGTGAAAGAGAAATGGAGATGGTCTTGCACCAGAGTAGGTAGTGTGCCAGAAGATGCAGGTTCAAGTGCACTCCAGGACTTGATGGCCAAGGAAGGCAGACTCTTAAATATGTTAAGCATCAATTTGTAAATCCTTCCAACACAAATCAATGGAAGAGCTTCCTGTCAGCAGTATGGTAGAACATACCAAGACCCTCTAACATCACTATCCACATGGCTTCATAAGGCAAGATGTGTGTAAAGATGTATGTTTCCACAGCAACCAAGACTCTACATAGGCAGGGATGTAAGGTAGCTGGAGTGGACCAGATTGATGTTTCCTGCAAAGAGCTCCACTACCCCAGTGTGGCCTCAGGACCTTACTCCATCTGTTATGAATGTCATGGTGCTGTGAGTTGGGTCTACCTTCAGGTTGATGTTGATTTTATGATTATTGATTTCTATTTCATTACCACAAGAGGGAGATATCACACGTCTGCCTCAACTGCTAACATTTAGAATCATAAGAGCTCTACAGCACAGAAACAGATCTTTCATTTCAACTCCTTCCATGCTGACCAAATATCCCAAATTAATCTAATCCCTTTTGCCAGCATTTGGTCCATGTCCATCTAAGCCCTTCCTCCCCATCCAGATGCCTTTTAAATGTTGTAATTTAACCAGCCTCCACCACTTCCTCTGGCAGCTTTATTCATATAAATACCACCCTTAGGTTCCTTTTAAATCTTTCCCCTGTCCCCTTAAACCTATGCCCTCTAGTTTTGGACTCCCTTACCCTGAGAAAAAGACCTTTGCTATTTACCCTATCCATGCCCCTCATGATTTTATTAACCTCTATAAGGTCACCTCTCAACCTTTGACACTCCAGGGAAAAAATCCCCACTTGTTCAGCCTCTCCCTATAGTTCATACCCTCCAATCCTGGCAACATCCTTGTAAATCTTTTCTGAATGCTTTCAAGTTTCACAACATCTTTGCTGTAGCAAGGAGACCAGAATTGAACACAGTATTCTAAAACTGGCTTCTGCAATGTCCTGTACAGCCACAATGTGGTTAATAATGTATATTAAATTTGGCTGGTTTGTTACTTAATATATTAAATGAGAGTGTATTACTTTAATTCATGAATATTGCTATATATATGTTTGGAAAAGAACATCCACCATGACCCCATTTCGTGACTTACGATTAATGTTGCTGTATTTAAATGTATCAAGTTAATTATAGATCCAGTGTCAAATTCTGTACACTGATAGTCATGCCAAGTACAGCTGTCAAATAAATGCAAAGGGGTTCACAGTTATTGAAAATTTTCACGTCATTATGTGAAAAACTGATTCCTTTCTGTTGTTTCACCTCTTTACGAAAGTCTACATAAGTGGAATTATAAAAAGGAATACGTAGGATGATTATGTGACAGTGAACAGGAAAGTTATGCTGGCATCCAGACTCTGCTAAACCTTAGCCTTAGTTTCCTGCATGCTGAAACCTTTAAGTGTCAGTCATGGACAGTTGGTAACACTCTCATCTCTGAGTTCAAACATTGTGTATTCCACTCGACAGATTGAATACATATTCTGAGCTGACACTTCAGTGTAATAGAGTGCTGCCCTGTCAGATGCTTTGTCTTTTGCATGAGATGAAAGGATAGACATTGTGTATTGTGGTTTTGTGTTTACTCACAAAGTTAATAATCTCATATCAGGACTGGTAAATAGACATAGCTTCTGTTTACTTGAAGATCTGTTTCAGGATTACTTAAAACAAAATTTAATTACAGAAGTTCAGCAACTATTGTTGTTGGAAAAGACAGTTACATTGCTTTACATTACATGCTGCAAATTAGGCTAACAATAGCTGCTAGTCACATGCTCTACATCCCAGTTACCTGCTTAACAGCATTTTCCCCCTAAAACTGATATCACCACATCATTGTACCTTGCCTGCTACTGTCTCCAAAAATGCCCCAACCCTGACCTGTTTTCCAGGGTTAGGAGTGATTACAAAGAAATGCTGGGTTTTCAGTGATGTTTCTACCAGCAAAAGGGAACTTACCAGTGACAATGAGCAAATCTGTGCTGTGGTGTGGACATTGCTGTGGACGTAAGAGTGCTTCATGAAGAAAGATGTCATGTAGTAAACTGTAGCTCCACGATTGCAGGCCTTAGAACAGAACCTTCGGTTGGGAGTGGCAAGATTGGATGGAGAGGATGTGGTGCAGATATTTCAATTAACTTGTTCAGACATGCTGTGATATGTGTCCAGGTGAATGTTGAATGCAGACCTTCTGGCCCAAGTGTAGGAACACTCCCACTGAGCCTGAGGCTGTGGTGTAGATATTTTCAAATTAACTTGCTTGGAAATGTTGTTATGCACCTCTCAATGAGGTAGGAATTGAATCTAAGGTTTCTGGTTTGGAGGTAGAGATACTGTCATTGTACTACAGAGCTCCTCTGAGGCTGTGGGTTATCACAATTATAACTCCATTATTGAAACCAGGTACAATCTTCAATCAATTCCCCCAACGTCAGGTAGAGGGAGCTAGACTCACAGACACATAATTGGGTTTGCTGAATCCATCTTGACCACTACACAAAGGTAAAATAATTGATTCCACACAGGTTGGTATCCCAACTCACCCTTTATTTACACGTGCATAGCACTTGACACTGGTGTGGATTCCTCAGAGCCAGCTCACAGAGTGAACAGAACCTCTGACATTCCTGTTTATGTCTGCCAGCCAGGGCTCCCTGATTGGGCCAGATTAACAGATCCAATCAGGGAACTCATATTCCAAGAGGTCCACCTGGCTGACCTCATATCAATCACTACAAGAGAAAGAAAATTGGTTAAGAGTGTGACTCCATTCCTGAGAGTCTAAATTTCAATTAGAATTAAGCAGGATTATCATTCTGGGGACAGTAGAAGAGTTAGGGTGTAACTCCTCCGTAAATACAGTCAAGCTCACTGCATTTCGAGACAGAAGATTAGCTGAGACCATTTAACTTTTAAGCATATACACAATTTATTATTCCAATGAAAAAGCGTGGAACTTAGTGATTGGACATAGGATATACATCACAAAGCTAAATCAATCCTGAAAAGAAAACAGCTGAATCTAATTTATAAAAGAGAAATGAAAGTTGAAACTTGTTGTAGTTATAAGATGTTTCTTAATGATAACCATTAATTATCAAAGTGAAAATTACCTTAATTCCTGAGAGTGCATGATTCATTAGGTTTAGAATAAATCTTAAGTAAATGTAAACAAATCTAATCAATCATTCAATTCAAATTTTATTAATATGCTTATAATATCAATAATTATCAGTGATGTGAAAGACGGCACTTGATCATGAATAGGCCACCCCAATCATCATCCCATATTAGGGAAAGACTATTATAGTGAAAGTGCCCATTCAATTTTGAGAGTCATAGAGTCCTATAGCATGGAAACAGACCTTTCGGTCCTACCAGTCCATGCTGACCATAAACTCAAACTACTCCCACCTGCCTGTTCCTGGCCCATATCCCTCCAAACCTTTCCTCGTCATGTACTTATCCAAATGTCTTTATAAATGTTGTAATTGTGCCCACATCCACTACTTTCTTTGGAGGTTCATTCTACATATGAACCACCCTCTGTGTAAAATATTTGCCCCTCATGTCATTTTTAAATCTCTTTCCTCTAACCTTAAAGATGTGCCCCTACTCTTGAAATCCCCCATCCTAGGGAAAAGACAACTCTCATTAACTCTATCTATACCTCTCATTATTTTATAAACTTTTATCAGATCGCCTCTTAACCTCCAGTGAAAAAGGTCCCAGCCTATCTTTATAACTCAAACCTTCCATACACAGCAACATTCTGGTAAATCTCTTCTGAACCCTCTCTAGCTTGGTAATATATTTCCTATATCTGGGAGGCCAGAACTGGACACAGTAATCCAGAAGAGGCCTCACCAATGTCCTGTACAACCTCAACATGACTTCCCAACTCCTGTATTCAAAGGACTGAGCAATGAAGGCAAGCGTGTCAAACACCTTTTTATCCACCATTTCTTTATGTGATGCAAAGTTAAAAGAATTTCCAAATATTCTTGCAAATTAGCATTAGGGTTTAGTCATGTTGGTCAATCTATTTCATCAAGGCACTATGTTCAGTAACATAATAAAATTTGAGGCTTGGTACTTATTTTAATCTGACAGTGGTTCTATTTCTCAGAGCAAACGTTTTAGCTGAGTGATAGTGTCACAGTAAGAATTACCAGTTTTTTTTTTATATGTCTGTGTAATATTATTAGCAATTTAACATTGTTCTGAAGGGAGTTGACCACATTCTGTTTGCAAGCCAGCTTTCTCCATTGTTTTAAAAAAAGCAGTCTTCTCCACATTTTATTGAAAAGCAGTTTTTAACCTAATATTCATGTATCATATATTTTGAACTTTGGTCTTTCATGAGGAAGTCTAGCTGGGTTCACTTGGTGAGTGTGACAGGTTATCAATTTTAAAAAATTCGCTTGTGGTATGTCACTGGCTGGCCAGCATTTATTGCTTGTTCCTAGCTGCACCTTGAGAATTTGGTGGTGAGCTGTATTCTACTTGCAGTCTACTTGCTGTAGGTTGACCCTCCCTAATGCCTTTGGGGAGGGAATTCCAGGATTTTGATCCAGCAACAGTGAAGGAACAGTGACATATTTCAAAGTCAGAGTGGTGCGTGGCCATGAGGGGAACTTGCTGGGGAGGTATTCCCATGTATCTGTGGCCTTTGTCAGTCTAGAGCAGTCATGGGTTTGGAAGGTGCTGTCTAAGAAGGCTTGATGAATTTCTGCAGTGCATCCTGTAGATGCCAGGGTGATGGAATATTCAGTAGCAGTGTTGGTGGTGAAGGGAGTGGATATTTATGGATGTGGTGCTGGTCAAACGAGTTGCTATGTCCTGGATAGTGTCAAACTTCCTGAGTCTTCTTGAAGCTGCATGCATCCAGGCAAGTGGGGAATATTCCATCACCCTGGTGACTTGCACCTTGGAGATGGTGGACCGGCTTTGGCGAAATAAAGAGGTGAGTTATTTGCCACAGTATTCCTAGCTCCTGACCTGCTCACTGTGTTTATGCAATAAGGTCAGTTGAATTTTTGTTCAATGGTAACTCCCAAGATGTTTATCATGGGGGATTCAGTGATTGTAACACCATTGAATGTCAAAGGCAGTAGTTAGAATTTCGCTTACTGGAACTAATCATTGCCTGGCATTTGTGTGGCACAAATGTTACTTATCACTTGTCAGCTCAAGCCTGGACTTTGTCCAGATCTTGTTGCATTTGGGCATGGATTGTTTCAGTATTTGAGGAGTCACACATGGTGCTGAACATTGTGTAATCATCAGTGAACATTACCACTTCTGACCTTATGATAGAGGGAAGGTCATTAATGAAGCAACTAAAGACAGTTTAGCCCAGGTCACTACTCCAAGGAATACCTGCAGAGATGTCCTGGAACTGAGATGAATGACCTCCATCAACCAGGATCATCTTCCTAAGTGCCAGGTATGAATCCAACCAGCGGAGAGTTTGCCCCAGTGCTCATTGTGTCCAATTTCTGCTAGGGCTCCTTGATGCCATACTTGCTTGAATGCACAAAATTAAAAATCACACAACACCAGGTTATAGTCCAACAGGTTTAATTGGAAGCACTAGCTTTCGGAGTGCTGCTCCTTCATCAGGTGGTTGTGGAGTGCACAATTATCAGACACAGAATTTATAGCAAAAGTTCACAGTGTGATGTAACTGAAATTATACATTGAATAATTCCTGAATTGTTTGTTGAGGCTTTCATCTGTTAGAATACTATGATAGTTTCACTTCTTTCATGTGTAAATCACAAAACCTATTTTTTAAAATTAGCATTCTCCGGTTAACTGTAACAATGGGTGTTAGCTAGACAATATGTTGAAGGTGTTAGCCCCTGTGTTCTCTGTCTTTGCCATAATGTTTAGACTGATTGTAAACTAAAAAGTGAGATAACAGTTTTACATGAATTCATGCAATTTTTGAGCAAAGTACAATGTAACTCTGCAAGTCCAAATTCACCCCACAAACGTATATGTATATGTGTGCATGTGCGTCTTTGAGTGTGTGTGTCTGTCTGCCTGGGTTGGGGGGGTTTGTAAGAGTGAGAGAGAGTGTATATATGTGTTGTGTAGGAGTACCTGTGTGTGTGTGAGAGAGTGTGTGTATGTGTAGGTGTGTCTGTGTGTGCGTATAGTGCAATGATGGTCACCTGTAGTGTGACATGAACCCAAGGTCCTGGTTGAGGCCCTCCCTATGGGTACAGAACTTAGCTATCAGCCTCTGCTTGGCCATTTTTTGCTGCTCCCTGTCCCAAAGTTCGCCTTGGAGGATGGTCACCTGAAGGTCCGAGGTCGAATGTCCCGGACCGCTGAAGTGTTTTTTTAGTCTACAATCAGTCTAAACATTATGGCAAAGACAGAGAACACAGGGGGCTAACACCTTCAACATATTGTCTAGCCAACACCCATTGTTACAGTTAACTGGAGAATGCAACTTTTAAAAAAAAGGTTTTGTGATTTACACATGAAAGAAGTGAAACTATCATAGTATTCTAACAGATGAAAGCCTCAACAACAATTAAGGTATTATTCAATGTATAATTTCAGTTACATCACACTGTAAACTTTTGCTATAAATTCTGTGTCTGATAATTGTGTCCTCCACAACCACCAGATAAAGGAGTGGCGCACCGAAAGCTAGTGCTTCCAATTAAACCTGTTGGACTATAACCTGGTGTTGTGTGATCTTTAACTTTGTGCACCCCAGTCCAACACAGGCATCTCCAAATCATTGCTTGAATGCAGCCTTGATGTCAAGGGCTGTCAGTGTCACTTCGCCTCTGAAATTCAGCTCTTTTAACCATGTTTCATCCAAGATGTAATAAGGTTAGGAGCTGAGCAGAACCCAAAGTGGGCATCACTGAGCAGATTATTGCTGAGCAAGTGCTTCCATCACTTTACTGATGATCTAGACTTGACTGATGTGGTGGTAATTAGCCTGGTTGGACTTTCTCTGTTTTTTATATACAGAAGATACTTGGGCAATTTTCCACATTGTCAGGTAGATGCCAGAGTCAAAAGGTGTGGTGCTGGAAAAGCACAGCAGGTCAGACACCATCCGAAGAGCAGGGCAGTCAACGTTTCGGGCATAAACCCTTTATCAGTAAAGTGTTGTACTGGAAGAGCTTGGCAAGTTTCCAGAGCACAAAGTCTTTAGTACCAATGCCAAAATGTTGTCAGAACACATAGCCCTTGTAGTATCCAGTGACTCCAATCATTTCTTGATATCATACAAGTGAATTAAATTGGCTGAAGACTGATATTTGTGCTGCTGGGGTCCATTGGAGCAGGCAGAGATGAATCATCCACTCAGCTCTTCTGGCTGAAGGTTGCCGAGAATGGTTCAACCTTATCTTTTGCAATGATCTGTTGAGTGCTTCCATTACTGAGGATGAGGATATTTGTGGAGCCTCCTCCTCCAGTGCATTGTTTAATTGTTCACTACCACTCACAACTGGGTGTAATAAGACTGCAGGGATTAGATCAGATCCGTTGGTTGTGGGGTCACTTAGCTCCGTCTATCCCTTGCTGCTTATGCTGTTCAGTATGCAAGTCATCCTGCTTGATATCTTCAGTAGGTGGGCACCTCATTTTTAGGTATGTCTGGTGCTGCTCTCCTGCACTCTCCATTGAACCGGAGTTTATCCACTGGCTTGATGGTAATGGTTGAGGGGGTATACGCTAGTCCATGAGGTTACATAAAGTGTTGGAGAACAATTCTGCAGCGATTGATGGCTCACAGCAGCTCAATGATGCCCAGTGTTGAGTTGCTAGATCTGTTCAAAGTCTGTCCCATTTGATAGTGCCACACAACACAATGGAGTGGCACGATGCAGTGCATTCTCAGTGTGAAGGCAGACATTGTCATGTACCGATGCTTCTGCAGCCAGAAGATTGGAATGGATGAGGTCTAGTGCGTTTTTCGTAGAATCATTGAATCCCTACAGTGTGAAAGCAGGCCATTCGGCCCATCAAGTCCACACTGACCCTCTGAAGAGCATCTCACCCAGACCAACCCCATTATCCCTGTAACCCTGCATTTCCAATGGCTAATCCACCTAGCCTACACATCCCTGGACACTATGGCCAATTTAGCATGGCAAATCCACCTGCACATCTTTGGAATGTGGGATGAAACCAGACCACCTGGAGGAAACCCATGCAGACATGGGGAGAATGTGCAAACTCTACACAGAGAGTCACCCAAGGCTGGAATCGAACCCGGGTTCCTGGTGCTGTGAGGCTGCAGTGCCACCCACTGAGCCATGGTACTGCTCTCTTGTTGGTTCCCTCACCACCTGCTGGACTGAATCCTTTAGAATCTGACCAGCTCAATTAGAGGCATTATTGCTGAGCCACTCTTGATGATGGACACTGAATCCCCTAGCCAGAGTACATTTTGCATCCTTTCCACTCTCAGTGCCTCCTATAAGTGTTGCTCACTTGGAGTTGTGAATGAGGGGTAAGCCATTTAGGACTGAGATGAGGAAGAATTTAATCAGTCAGAGAGTTGTAAACATGTGAAATTCTCCACTACAGAAAGCTGTTGGGGTCAATTCGTTAGATATATTCAAAAGGGATTTGGACATAGCCCTTGCGGCTAAAGGGATCGAGGGGTATGCAGAAAAAACTGGAGAGGGATACTGAAATTCCACAATCAGCCATGATCATATTGATTGATGGTGCAGGCTCAAGGGGCTAAATGGCCTGCTCCTGCACCGCTCTACGTTTTCTATATTTCTATGTTTCAGCTGACTCATCAGCCAAGGGAAGACGGTACATGATAATCAGCAGGAGGTTTTCTTGCTCAATATTAACCTGAAGCCTTGAGAATTCATGGGATCCGGGCTCAATATTTATTCCCAAAGCAACTCTCACCCGACTGGATGCCCTTTGTTGCCATCTCTGCTGGCTCTGTCCTAGTCGTTAGACAGGACATATCCAGGGATGGGGGAATTGTCTGTAAGGTATGATTCCGTGAGTATGACTATGTTATGCTGTTGCTTGGCTAGTCTGCAAGAAAGCTCTCCCAATTTTGGCAATAACCCCTAGGCGTTAGTAAGGCGGACTTTGCAGCGTCGACAGGGCTGTTTCTGCCATTGTCTTTTCAAATGCCTAGATCAATAACATATAGTCTGTCTGGTTTCATTTCTTTGTTGAGACTTTGCAGCAATTGATACAACTGAGTGGCTTGATAGGCGACTTCAGAGAGTAGAGCTGAAAATGTGTTGCTGGAAAAGCACAGCAGGTCAGGCAGCATCCAAGGAGCAGGAGAATTGACATTTCGGGCATGAGCCCTTCTTCAGGAATAGAGGTTTATTCCTGCTCCTCGGATGCTGCCTGACCCCACACCCCACTTCAGAGAGTAGGCAAAAGTGAGGACTGCAAATGCTGGAAACCAGAGTTTAGATTAGAGTGGTGCTGGAAAAGCACAGCAGGTCAGGCAGCATCTGAGGAGCAGGAAAATTGACATTTCGGGCAAAAGCCCTTCATCAGGAATAGAGGTCTATTCCTGCTCCTCGGATGCTGCCTGACCTCCTGTGCTTTTCCAGCACCACTCTAATTTAAACATGTCGGAGAGTAGTTGCTGTAGAATCATTAAATTGGAGCAGGAGTAGACCATTCAGCCCTTTGAGCCTGCACCCCATTCAATTAGACCAAGGCAAATTTTTGTCCTCAATGTCTTTATCTTGCATGGTCCCCATATCCCTTGATGTATTTAATTAATAAAAATCTATTGATCTCTGTCTTGAATATACTCAAAGACTGATATTCCATAGAGCTCTGGGGCAGAGAATTCCAGTATCACCACTCTCTGAGGGAAGAAATTCCTCCTTATTCCAATCCTAAATGGCATATCTCTTTATACTGAGAACCATTGCTTCTTCGCTTTGTCTTTCTTCTTCCTACAGACCAGATGCTTCTGAAATCCAAGCTTGTTGCTTCTTAACCACTAGTTCTTGACATGTTATATCTACTCTTCTACTTTTTTTCAACTTTGATGTTCTCCTTGTCAATGTCCTGGTCAATCTCTTTTCTTTTTGAAGACTGAGAAACCTAAAATACAAACCAGAGCATATAAACTGATGTTAATAGTGAAGGTTGTTATAAGTACAATTATAGAGTACGATGTCACAATAAAGTGTAATATTCCCACTGGATGAGTCAGTGAAGATCCCTGTTGTGAATGAATATTATTGTTAATTGTCTTCAGCTTTATTGCAAGTATTTTTTAAACTTGTCCTTGATGAATCAGAGTATTTAGTTTTATAACTGTAGGAGAAAGTGAGGTCTGCAGATGCTGGAGATCAGGGCATAAGCCCTTCTTCCTGATTCTCCTGTTCCCTGGATGCTGCCTGACCTGCTGCGCTCTTCCAGCAACACGTTTTCAGTTTTATAACTGTACCCTTGCAAAATGCTAAAATGAATTACGTGAGAACAAGCCAGGGATTGAAACTGGCATCTTGATGATCTGCACAACTCTGGGCACACCATATGTAAGCGGTAGGGCGAGTCAGGGAAAGGTTCCAAGAGTTTTATTTATTTTGTATCAAAACTCTAGGTGTATCAAATTTCACAAGACTCTTAGAACAGTGGATTTGTGTGCCTCCCAAAACTTACCCTTCTTTAACATTCAACCTTGTGTTTCCGAAGCATTCCTTCATGAGTTTACTGTTATAACATGTATAATGTAGTGAAACATCCAAAACCACTATAAAGGAGCATCACAAAACAAAATTTGACACAATGAACACAAGTGGATGTTGGGCCACTAACAGTCATCACCAAAGACGGTTGAACTTTTAACTTATTCATTTATTTTCCTAGTTTAAACTATGAAAGATTTTAATGTAAACTACTACCTATTTATCTTTTTTTCTACTATTCTATGAAAGAATGATTAACTTTTTAACTCTTGTTTCTCTTGCTACTTTGAATCTCAGTTTTTTTTGTACCTAGGTACCTCGGTACCCAAGATGGCACTATGTGTGGCGACATTGTACACTTATCACTGTACTCCTACACTTCTGTACTTGAGTACACAAGACAATAGAATCTAAAATCTAAATGTAGACATATTGATTCTGTTCTACATGCCTGAGGCTGCTATACGCTGATGCTACTCCAAGTCTGCTGCCTTCCTATCTTTACCTTAACTGAGACTGACTGTGATCTGATCCTGAGGAGTTCCATTCAATTCATTATTTCCATATTTGACTACAGAAAACTGATTCAAGTTCTCAAGTACATTCCTCCATCTCTGTCTCAGGAGCGTGTCTGTCTGATGTCACATCATTGCCGACAATATCATCGTTAACGTAATCGTGCCCATCATACCACAGTATTTATCAAACTGCACTGAGTCACTCCTCCTATACAGATGAACAGGTATTTTTGAGATAATTTTTAAAGTGATTTCTGAAATGATTACTCAGCTACACCGGATTGTGTTTGATGATCTGGAAATGAGCTTGAGTATGGACTGTATTACAGGAATCACTTTACAGATGAGGCATCACTTCGAGTACCTGACTGTGGCCAAAGCAAAAACTCTTAGTCCCTTTTACAATTTCCGAGGCCACAGTATGATTTGGAGAAGTGAGAACTGTCATAAAATATCTGCATAGCATGTCATCTTATTTTTATTTTCATATTTAACTCTCCCTAACCAATCTCAGTTCTGCAATCATTTTGTCCTTTGTAATGTATTTGTTATCAAAGAAGCCAATTGTTTCAAATGTTTTGAATTTTCTGAGAAAACTTTTGTACTTTGTTGAATTGTTCATAAATTAAGTATATCGTCTTTTGTTTTTCTGAACCTTCAGTAGTTTTTACAATACACTGACTGCAGTGGGTCAACTCCAGTGGGTCAACTGGACCTCTGTTTGAGAATACAAGAACTGCGCAACCTTTGTCGGACTGAAAAATGCCAGAAATACCATTAATTCAAAGAAAATAATTTACAACCGTCGTTGATACCTGGCTTCAAGTTCATGAATTCAACTTTAACCCTGCATGTTTTGTGCTGAGCTATATGGATGTCTAGTACTTGTTGTAGCTTAAATGCTATATTTCTGACAAAAGGTGGTAAGGGTGTGGAATTCCCTACCTGCCAATGCAGTTAGCTCATTGACATTAGGGATAAGCACATGGATGATAATGTGTAATTTAGGGAGATGAACTGAGAATAGTTCACAGGTCGGCACAACATTGAGGGCCTAAGAGCCTATTCTGCACTGTTTTGTTCGATGTTCTATGTTCTAAAATAGCATAGGAAATACCAAAGCAAAAATCAGAAATTCTGAAGAATTTATTCTCCAACTGGACAAAGCAATTCTAGAGCAGAATTGTGTTTACTTAATAGCATCAGAGGATTCTTGAAATAAGAGGGCTCAGAAAACAAGTGATTACATTAAATAATTGGCCAAAGAGGACTACTTCCATTAGAATGGTGGTTTGCTGTTATCCAGATTCTGCTGTGGTAGAATCATACTGTCATAGAGTCATACAGCATGGGAACAAACCAGTCCAACTAGTCCACACTGATCAAATTCTCAAACTAAACTATCCCACCTGCCTGCTCCTGGCGCAAATCCCTCCAAACCTTTCCTATTCAAGTATCCATCCAAATGTCTTTTAAAATGTTGTATCGGTACCAGAATCCACCACTTCCTCTGGTAATTGATTCCACATACTAGCCACTCTCTGTTTAACAAAGTTGGCCCTCATGTACTTTTGATATCTTTCTCTTCTCATCTTAAAAATATGCCCTGTAGTTTTGAACTCTCTCACATTAAGGAAAAGATCTTTGCTATTCACCTTATCTATGCCTCTCATGATTTTATAAAGCTCTATAAGGTCACCCCTCAATCTCTATGCTTCAGTGAAAACATTCCCAGCCTACTTTTATAACCCAAACCTTCCAATTCCTGCAACATCCTGGTAAATATTTTCTGAACCCTCACCAGTTTAATAATACCCTTTGTATAACAAGATGACAAGAACTGTACACAGTGCTCAAGATGAGGTCTCACCAGTGTCCTGTACAACTTCAACATGATGTCCCAACACCTACGCTCAAAGGTCTGAGCAATGAAGGCAAGCATGCCAAATGCCTTAATGCCTGTCTACCTAGTGATACAAATTTCAAAGAATTATGGAACTGGCCCCCTAGTTCTCTGTTCTATAACACTACGCAAGGCCCTACCATTAATTATATAAGTCCTGCCCTCATTTGTTTTCCTAAAATGCAATACCTCACATTTATCCAAATTAAACCCCAACTGCCACTCCCCAGCCCATTGACCCAATTGATCAAGATCTCTTTGTAATCTTAGATAATCTTCTATACTGTCCACTATACAACCAACTTTGGTTTCATCTGCAAACATTACTAACTGTGCCTCCTATATTCTCATAATAATCATTTATATAAATGACAAGAGTGGAACCAGTACCGATCTCTGTGGAACACTGCTGGTCACAGACCTCCAGGATGAAAAACAACCCTCCACCACCAACTACTGACTCCTACTGTAAAGTCAATTTTGTATCCAATTGGCATGCTCACCCTAAATCCTGAGAAGGCAACTTTAACAATTATTACTGGACTTGCTTACTGATGCCAACTGTGCATGCACAGACAATTCCAATTGCAGATATACATCATAATTGCTCATGGATGTAATCAAAATGCACAAGCTCATCACCAGTAATGTTACCACTCAAATGTAATGAAGTCACAACTGCTCAGCACGATAGGCAACTTTAACAATTATTATTAGTTTGATCTGAAAGGTTTGTAGCTATTAAAAATCCAGAAGCTATAATCCAGCTGTCACCTACTGGTCCTTATTAACTGCTGCACAACACAGTTGGTTCTGCTATAACACACATTTCTTCAACGTGAATTGGCTATAACACAATTGAAAAGTTTAGACCATTATTTGTACCTGTATTGGTTAAACACGATTCTGTCCTATTGGTTTAAATGGTGCTGCTATTTTGCGATTTTCTTACAACGCAGAAGAACTGGAAACGAAACTATCATGTTATATCAGAAGTGACTGCAATTGCCCTGCCAATACTAACAGGAGTTGTTGTGTCTCGCTCTCCCATTTAGATTAAAGTATGTGGCTAAAAGGAACAAAATCCTGGGTTTAGCTATTCCTCTTAATTGGCAGTTTAGCATTGAAGTTGGCTTTCCATTTACTGCGGGGTAAAAACAATGACTGCAGATGCTGGAAACCAGATTCTGGATTAGTGGTGCTGGAAGAGCACAGCAGTTCAGGCAGCATCCAAGGAGCTTCGAAATCGACGTTTCGGGCAAAAGCCCTTCATCAGCCCACTAATCCAGAATTTCCATTTACTGCGTTGACCTTACCATCCCAAATCATTTTCATGTATCGGATTGTTAAGCAAGCATGCCAAGCTCTCATGGAGCCTCACCATCAAGTGGGAACCCAAACAAACAAGACAAGTAATCCTGACACCAACTTTGATGGAAGGCCTGTAGAACTCATGAAGAAATGTCAGAAAAGGCACAGGCAATTTCTCCAGTGTTTTCACAGATTTTCAGCCAAAGAGTCAGTGAATGATCAGAAAAATTCTGCCTCATGTGCACACATGCATAAAGAATGGTCGATAATGTTCAGCATTGAAATCACAACAAGCTCTTTGTGACAAATGCTGTTGGTCAAATGGCAAATTTTGTACCACCATAGTGAGAATGGTCTTTGCTATACAGATCAGGACAAGTCTGGGCTCCTATTCAGCCAATTTACACCACTGCAGCCTCAGTAAAAACCCATTAAGCACTTTGGAGAGACACAAACAATGTTCAATATTATCAAGGAGTCCATTGTATATTCATGCACTAGACACTTAAATTGGAGGTGATTGCATGTCTCTGGAGATTTGCATTTCCTCAATAAATAAATATTTGAACCATGTTGTCAATTTATTTGCCACAGATAAATCAGTTGACAGAGAAATAAAATAAATAATTAAACTGCTATAGGCAAATCTGATCAGATTCAGGGAGCCCATTTCCACCTGGTAAAATTGCTATTAATGGGACATGAGTGACCTCACCACATGGCCAGCAGACTCAACTTCCATTATCATGTTGCTGTAAATCACAGATCACATTAGTCAGCAGGGACTTTGATTATATACATCGTGTGGTATGATAAAGTTTGAATTTTGATTGTAGATTTTAGGGGCAGAATTGCTATGCATGCCCCATTCACTTGTCCTGGCATTGAGCTGTTTACCTGTAGGAACTTAAAGGAACCTCTGGTGGCTACTTCAAAAACAGTCCAGTGACATCCCCAGGTCTGTAAGTTTACTGTGCCAGCTGTGGTTCAATCAGTTGTACACCTGTCTTTGAGATAAAAGACTCAAATTCCACTCCAGGTTCTGAAGCACCAAAGGTCATGGCTAATACTCCAGTGTAATCCGGAGGGAATGCAATCCTGTTAAAGATGCCATCTTTTGAATGAGGAAGTAAACCACACCACCAGCTGCTTGTTTGTTTGGATGTAAAAGATCATGTGATGCTATTTTGCAAGGTAGTTATCTGTGGTGTCCTGTTCAAGATTTATTCATCGGTCAACACCACTAAAACAGATTATTTGGTGATTGTCAGATGCTGCTTATGATGGTTTCTATATGTTAATGGGCTGCCACATTACAGCAATGGCTACATTAAAAAGTACTTCATGAGCGGCAAAGCATTTTGAGACATTACGTGATCATAAAAAGCATTATAAAATGTTTTCTATGCTTCTGGACAGGTAGGAAGGGCAGATATAATCTTTTAGGAATCACAAAAGTGCTGCAGGTATTGATATGACTATGACTCGCCCATGAATTTGCATTCTGACCCTCCAAGAGTCCAAACACTTAGGCGCTAGCAAACTGTAGCAAAACAGCTGCTTGTAGCATGCTGGGGAGATTTAAGTGAGATTCAAGCTCAGCTTGTTCAAATTTTCTCACTCATCTGACTGCTGGGTGATTGTCACACTCTGTTCATTGGCCTTTCTAAAGTGAACCCTGCTTTTCAAATCACAAAGCACCACTGAACATCTTAGGTATGAAGAGTTGATTTCAAATCATGAGACATTGTGGCCTAACAATGGGCTATCTATCAGGTTTTTTTTAGAATGTACACCATGTGCCCGAATGCCTGAGGAGTTTTTATGAATGATGAGTGTAACAGTTCATAGATCTTCTTTTGAAGTCAATTGAACAAAGAGGGAAAGTACACTTATGTTGCAATGATTCAAACCCAATGTTAATGATAAATGGAAAAATTGCCAAATGGATCTGTGAAGAAAGGATTTATTTTGATAGGCATATATTTCTGTGGATTGGTCTCAAGCAATCGGATATCGTAAATTCATTAAGTTCTCAGTACAACTAACCTTTTGTCATTATATACAATTTATAATTCTCCCAAAATCACTCCTGTCCTAGCTCATCTGCTGCTCAAATCCTCATCCATATCTTTTAGCCTTCAGGGTCAATTATTCCAATGCACTCCCAGCAGGACTCCCACATTCTACCCCTCATAAAATTCAGATAATCCAAAATACTGCTGCCTATATTCAGGCAGCAAATCCCATTCCGCTATCACCCTTGTGGTCATTGACCAAAGTTGACACTCAGTCAGGGAAGATCTTGACTTTAAATTTCTCATCCTGATTTTCAACTCTCTCGATGGACTCAGCCCTCCTGATTTCCCTAATCTTCATCAACCCCAAAAACATCCAAGAAGATATGTGCTCATCAGATTTTGACCTCTTATGCATTCTCATTTCAATTGCTGCTCCATTGCTGGCTGTGTCTTCAGTTTTCTAGGCCATGAGTTCCAGACCATCCTCCCTGGATCTTTCTGCCTCCCTTTCCTCCTTTCCAACATTCCTTTTGTTATCTGGCATTAGATCTGCCAATTTGACTTGTACTTTAGAATATAGAACAATACAGCACAGAACAGGCCCTTCGGCCCACGATGTTGTGCCGAACATTTGTCCTAGCTTAAGCACCTATCCATGTACCTATCCAATTACCTATCCAATTGCCGCTTAAAGGTCACCAATGATTCTGACTCTGCCACTCCCACAGGCAGCGTATTCCATGTCCCCACCATTCTCTGGGTAAAGAACCTACCCCTGACATCCCCCCTATACCTTCCACCCTTCACCTTAAATTTATGTCCCCTTGTAACACTCTGTTGTACCCGGGGAAAAAGTCTCTGACTGTCTATCTATTCCCCTGATCATCTTATAAACCTCTATCAAGTCACCCCTCATCCTTCGCCATTCCAATGAGAAAAGGCCTAGCACTCTCAACCTATCCTCGTACGACCTATTCTCCATTCCAGGCAACATCCTGGTAAATCTTCTCTGCACCCTCTCCAAAGCTCCCACATCTTTCCTAAAGTGAGGCGACCAGAACAGCACACAGTACTCCAA
>NC_057742.1:14270122-14287283 GCF_004010195.1 Chiloscyllium plagiosum
TCCTCTGCCCAGCTCTGCATCATATCTAAGTCCCTTTGCAGCCGACAACAGCCCTCCTCACTATCCACAACTCCACCAATCTTCGTATCATTTGCAAATTTACTGACCCACCCTTCGACTCCCTCTTCCAAGTCATTAACAAACATTATATACAGCAGAGGACCCAGAACTGATCCCTGCAGAACTCCACTTGTAACTGGGTTCCAGGCTGAATATTTACCATCTACCACCACTCTCTGACTTCAACCGGTTAGCCAGTTCTCTATCCAAATGGCCAAATTTTACCACTATCCCATGCCTTCTAACTTTCCGCATAAGCCTACCATGGAGAACCTTATCAAATGCCTTACTAAAATCCACGTACACTACATCCACTGCTCTATCCTCATCCACATGCTCGGTCACCCCCTCAAAGAATTCAATAAGACTTGTAAGGTAAGACCTACCCCTCACAAATCCGTGCTGGCTGTCCCTAATCAAGCAGTGTCTTTCCAGATACTCATAAATCCTATCCCTCAGTACCCTTTCCATTACTTTGCCTACCACCGAAGTAAGACTAACTGGCCTGTAATTCCCGGGGTTATCCCTATTTCCTTTTTTGAACAGGGGCACAACATTCGCCACTCTCCAGTCCCCGGTACCACCCCCGTTGATAGTGAATAATACTTTGTTTCATAATACTCTTGTGAAGTTGCTTTGGGACATTTTAGGAGGTTAATTACATTATATATGCACACTGATGTTTACATTATTGCATAGTTATACAAATAGATATCCATAAATATGCAGTGTATTCATTTCTTCAACTAAATGCTATTGAAGTGACGAGTCATGAGAATAGTAATTAATTGCGTGTTGCTACCACATCTTATAGAGATCTGTTCGATTTGAAAGAAAAGGTAGGAAAAGCTAGGAAATACCTATAAACAATTAGATCAGTGGTATTGTACCATTGTAATATATTATTGTATTTGTAATTGCTTAAGAGTAGCATTCAGGATCCATGATCTTTGATGTCAAGAAGCTTATCAAGATGATAAAGTGACTGAGAGAATGTACAGAGTTCCAGGGAGAAGGCAGGGGAATGTCATCAATTGAATAAAATAGATTCAACGAAATTAAAGGGAGGATTGACTTTATAGGTTTTTCATCTTAATTATTGTTAATAAAAAATCATTTGTTGCTTGTGAATCAATTGGGAATCTCCCATGGAATTATTTGCATCAGTTTACTTCCAAAACAATTTGGCCACATTTGGTGTTGTACAAGCAGAGGATTCTGAATTTGTATAATGATTAAATATGGTAAAAACAATGACTGCAGATGCTGGAAACCAGATTCTGGATCAGTGGTGCTGGAAGAGCACAGCAATTCAGGCAGTATCCGACGAGCAGCAAAATCGACGTTTCAGGCAAAAGCCCTTCATCAGGAATAAACCCATTATTTGAAGAAAAATGCATGGGCTACTGTTTCACTTACTGGTCTGTTGAAAATATTAATTTAAAGTGAACTTGAATTGTTTGGAACTTTGATTGAATAATTAATTTTTAGAAAGTTACACACAGGTTGTTGACAACAAAAGTGAAGCTGTATTTATATCCTTCCTGGCTCCCATTAGGAATTAACAATGGCCCTCCTTGAATTTTTGGGTACTTTGTGCTCGTGATGCTCTAATAGTGGTATAAAGCAGAGAATTCCAGGATCTTCAGCCAGTCTCAACAGAAACTTATGTCCAAGTCAGGTTAGTTTATTGCTTGGAGCAGAATGTGGAAGTGATCCTGAAATGTTGCCTTTTTTTGGCTCCATTCATAGTTAGCATTGTGAGGCCAAGAGGTGGTATTAATATAAGCATGGTGAGTTGCAGCAATGAATTTCATAGTTGATACATATTTCAATCACACTATACTGGAGTGCTGGAGGATTGATGCTGACTCCAGTGGCAGAGGCACCTATCAAACAGACGGTTTTGTCCATAATATCGTTTAGTTCCTTCAATGTTGTATATCCAAGGTACTGATTTTCTTTTAAATAGATGTGAACACTGCAGGTTAGGCCAAAATTTATTGTCCATCTTTAATATCCTTCAAAATGTGGTAGGTGTGCCTGCTTAACTGCTGTGATGTAGGCATACCAACAGTGGTGTTAGACAGAAAATTCCAGGATTTTGATTCAGCAACAGAATGGCAGTTCAGGGTGATATGTAACTTCAAAGGGAACTTGCAGAGAGTGGTATTCCCATGTGTCTGCTGCTAGATAACAGAGGGCAAGGGTTCAAAAGGTGCCAAATGGAGTCATGAGATTAAATTTTGTATCATGAGCTCCACAGCAGCGATGTTTACATTTCTGCATCCTACCTCTCACCCAACTCTCATAGGTGTTCTAATCCCTATACTATCTCTCACTGACTGGTTGCATCAATTTTGGAGTCATGATAGGAGAAGGGTTGGGAAACATTATTTTGGGTAATACACATTGACACTATTGTGTGTCATTTGTGAGTAGATTTGAAATTTCAGGTGTTGGCTTTGTGCCAACTGCTTTATCCTAACATTTATGCTGATGAGTTTCTTGATGTTGTTGAAGCTACCCTCATTAGCAAGGTATAGAACATTCCACCACATTCCTGACTTGTGCTTTGCAGATATAGACAGGCTTTGGCAAGTCAGAGAGTTAGTTACTCACTGCAGAATTCCTACTCTCTAACCTGGGCTTATAGCTGTAGAATTTTCAGAACTCATTTAGATATATTTCTGGTCATTGCAAATCCTTGGATGCTCATTGTGAGTGAGTCAGCAATGGTAACGTTGTTGAATATCAAAAGGAGACCTTTTGGTAATGACCATGGCCTGGTATTTTTGGCGTTAATATTAATTCCCAGTTAGTAATCTGTTAGAAACGAAAATCGCTTCTCAATAATCGCTCTAGACAAATTCAGGAAAACAAAGTTTTATTAACAAGTCAAGTCTGCAGAGTCGGGCACCCTTAAAGAAAAGGCGCGCTGAGGCTTACAAAGTCTCCCATTATATACAGCACAAGTCCCTCCTCTCCTTGGCTCCAACAAGCCATGAGGTTCACATTCTTAAAAACATCATTATTTTTATCACAAAATCTGCAACAAATGTCTTCAGAGTCTCTAAAGTTGTTGTTTTTCTCACCCTGTAGTCTTATCAGTCAAAGACTTATTCTTCTCTGCCTGTGCTAGCAGTCTTATCAGTCAAGGACTTATCCTTCCCTGCTGTGTGAATGGCTTCATCAATCAAGAGCCTGCTTATTTTTACTATCGCTCACAAATTGTCAGCATTCTGCACAATTTAAACTATTCTACTTTTGAGTATATAAAATGGTTGTTAGAAAAGAAACAAAAGTTTTGTCTTTTATTATAGATCAGTCTGTGGTCCAGGCACATCTTAAAGTTTAAACCGAAATTACCTCTCACATAATCCAACCTACAATTTTGTCCAGATGTTGCTGCATGCAGACATGGAATTATTTCAGTACATGAAGATTTGCAAATGGTACTGAACATTGAGATTATTCTCACTTGTAACCTTACTTTGGAGGGAAATAGTCAATGAATGTATAGCTCATCTCAATCCTATTGTGTGCCTCTAAGATACTGGAGAGGGGCTGACATTGGCTAGAAACACTATCCAGAGAATTTTTTTTCCGTAATGTCCTAGTTCTTCGATCGTTGATGTTGATAAACCATGGCCATCTTTTTCTTTGTAAGGTATAATGGCAGTCATGAGAAAATTTTCTCTTTGACCTCTGATAAAACTGAGTCCTTTGATACCATTCTCACACAAATGCTGCAGTGGTAGTTGGCCTAAGCTTTCCTCTGGCACTGACATCAGATGTACAAAGTGCACATTTAGTGAATGTGGATGGGGAAATACAAAATTGCTTAATTAAACATAATGAATATATTCCGAATGGGCTCCAGAATAGATTTGCATCTGGATCCGTTCTTTGCAAAATTATATTACTTTGGAGCTTGATGTGTTACCATGTTTCAATCATGTTTACTTACATGGAAGTTCATAGCAACATATTTTATTGGAGAAACAAAACCCACCTCAGTGCATTTAATCCACAAACACTTACAAGTATTTCTGCAACAGAAACAACTCTGTTACGGAAGAAACATTTTTTGTTGTTTAGTAATTTTATATACTGCCAACAGGAAAAGAAATTGGAACTTCGGTCAGTGAAAAGTTCTGTTGGCACTGAATGAAGGAAAGCAAGAAGACAGTGGATATTCTAAGAGTGAAACATTTTTCCACTTCCAATAATATATGCAAAAACAAACAGGATTTTCAGGGATTAATGGCTTTCACACCTGAATGAAAAGGATGACCTACGTACTGGAAAATAAATAATTTTAAAACACACTGGAAATTACAGCAGCCAAATTACACAAATATCTGCCTCCTTGGTTTGAGTTTTAGAGTTGCCTGTTTCTTATATTCAGACTTAGTTTAGCCATTTGTTGGCTGTAGAATAAGGAAAACATATTGCTGCATCTTCTGTAAAAGATTTAAAAGAAACAAACATTGTGGTCCATCTTAAACATTGATTGGGCTGAAGGTGATTTCTATAAACTAGAATGAATAATTGGCATGTCAAATTATTGACACTTTTCAGCTTGTTACTGTGTATATAAACTAGAATGAAGTTGTCTGAAATTTCTAGTTTAAATCTAGTGTGCTGTCAAAAAAAGTGCATGTTTGCTTCCATGATAAGCGAGTTAGGATAAAATAGTGGGCATGCAATGGATAGGGACAGGCTAAAGTTTCAGTGGATTGTCTGAGGCAGTGAATGAGTGTGGACTGGTGTTTGGATCCAGAAAGAACTGGAGCCCAGGATCTGGACTGGAATATACTTTTCCCTGGGTTAGGTTGTTTTGCTGCATCCTGAACTGCGGTCTAGTATAATGTTCAGAAACTATTGCAACATTCATTGGTGAGAGGGCACATCATAGCTGTCAATTAAATGCATATTTGCAGCTCCCATTGTGTTTCAAATGCTTGTGGAATATTAAAAATTAAGGATCAATCCAATCATCCATTTCCTGATATAACTTGACCTGCAACCTGGTGAAATAGTTTGAAATTTGGTCTTGATCTTATTTGGAAAATTTTACTTGGCCTTTATAGGGGTGGAGCCTAAGGGCTAGGGACTTTCCTCAGCTGAGAGTTCCTGTTACATATATTAGAAGGGCTTATGCCCGAAACGTCGATTCTCCTGTTCCCTGGATGCTGCCTGACCTGCTGCGCCTTTCCAGCAACACATTTCCAGCATATATTAGTCATAAACAACCTAAAATCACATTAGAGGCTGGTAAGCCCAGAGAATAAGGCACATCACTTCATAAGGAGTGCACATAAACTCTACAGCAGTAGAATTCAGCCTGCAAAAGTAGCCGGAATCTTCAAAGATAGTGGGACACATTTTGGGCAGATGAGTGAGCTCTCTAATGGTAGGAATGCTTTCCCTTGCTTCGGATGGCAACCATTTTTTTGAAGTTTCCTGAAGTGTTGGGCAGGTTAAGTACCTGAAATGACTGCTGCACTCAATTGTCATCCAACTAATTGAGGTCAGGGAAAGGTCAGGATCAGGCTGCTGAAGGTTTGTGTGTGTGTGTGTGTGAAGTTTCAGCACAGTGACTATGCATTATGAGAGCAATTAATCAATCCACTGATATGATTGCACAAGAGTTGAAATAAATCCCAAATATGCAGATTGCTATAATATTCAATACAATTTCAATTGTTTTGAAAATCTATTTTCTTTCTGTTGTGAAATGCAGTAATGAGCCACAACAACAATTGTAGAGGTTCCAAACACACAGTACTATACAAAATTTAAGTATAAACAAACATGCTGGTCTATGTGATTTGTCCTTTTGGAGCTTGATTTGTAATTGCCTGGCATCAGTGCTTTTGGCAGTATATCCCCTGATCTGACCATGTACATATGGTCTTATTAAAAACTACACCCTGTGGTTACTGAGCGATAGGATAGGTTTTTTAAAAGCACTGCTTAGGATGTAGCAGCAGGCGGAAAGAGATAAAGCTGCACAGCTAATGCATGTGTATCTTGTAAAGTTGAAAGGTTCAGAGAACGAGCTTCACAACCTCGCAGAATTTTCACTCCATCATCACTTAAGAGCTTTTTTTGTCCTCACTTTTCATAGAGAAGGTCAATTCCAGATTGACAAGTTTTGAATGAACATTTCAGATGCAACATGTTTAGGGTAAAGTGATGGTGTTTCAAATTGCAAAACGCATTAGGTTATCTTAGAGCGTGACACATCACAATGAAGCCATGCCAAACCACTAAGGAAACTTGCAAAAAAAATTTGCTGGCTCAGAAACAAAACCGAAAATTTTTCCATTGTAGGTTAAGACATCAAAGGGACAGCCTAAATATTAAGTTTCTACAAGACCAAAAATGTATCAAGGTATTGTTATTTACAATTAAATTTTTAAGCAATCTTGGTCAGTGTACTGATTTGAGCCCAAGTATCCTTTTTATCATCCAGCAATGGATCTTTTGATGAAATGGACAAAGACAGAAATGAAAATTTATTAGGAGATAGGAATATATCTTAGCCAATATTATGATGGTATAAAATACAGGTTATTAATTGTTAAATATTCATCAGTTGAAAACTTGGACTGTGAGGTTCAGAGAAAACAGTTAAGAATTAGCTGAGGAAACTCTAAAATGACCACCCAAGTCACCTAGATGTTTTTAATCAATGAGGTTGGACATGATATGAGGCATGTCTGGAGCAGGTAGGACTTGAACCTGAACTTGCTAGCCCAGAGGTAGGGACACTAAAGTAATCTAACATGAAAGTAGCTAAAGTAAAGAATGTCTAATGGTTAGGACTGATTACCACACAGGGAAAAGCTTGCCCACAGGGTAATTACCCGCACATGAAAATTCATCTGGAATAGACAGCTCACAATGAAACCTTATCAGACTTTTTGATTGCACGTAATGCAAGGAGAGACACTTAAACTGAAAATCATTTTACAAAAAGGAAGATTGAAACCTCTATCTATCTGTATCAAAACATAACAGGTAATCTCTCACAATGGACGACCAAAACTCTTTATAAGAAAATGAATTATTCCTGTTCTGAGCCAACAGCCAGGTTTTCATATATTGAAAACACTTTGAGTGTATATAAACTGTATTTTTTTTTGCTATAGAAAAGACAAATACCAAGAAACAGGAAGTAACATAGGAACACTGATAACAAAGATACTTTTTTTGAAAGTGGTGTTCAGTTCTGCAAAAAGTAATCAGCCCTGACAGCATACTAATAATGACCCAAGATCTTTTAAGAACATGGAAATCTATCATACAGTGACTCCAGTTCAATATATAGTTCCTTCATCAAAGAATTGTAAATGCATTTTCAATTCCACCACCCCTCATTGTGTCCATTATTCTGTTCACTTGCGTGAGAGTGTGTGCTTGTCAGGATAGCAAGGGTTCAGCTGCTGACTGGGGTTAATTGATTTGTTAAGTGATTAAATACATATAAAAGGGCTCAGAAGCTTTTTTGACAATGATAATGTCGCTACCTCTAGGAAAGAGGTTCCAAGTTCAAATCCCACCAATCCCAGAAGTGTATCGTAACATGTCTGATTAAGTTCATTAAAAAAGGGGAGAACAGCTAGTATTGTGAATTGTGAGAGACTGAGTAGTCAATGAACTTTGTTTACACCGAAAAGGTGTCTTGAGCATTTCACCAATAGGCTTACATCTGAATTGACAGTGCTCAACTGATTGTATGAAGCCTCTATGCTTGACATGGCATTCCTTTAAATTATTTATAGCATGAAATTAAACACAGGTTGATCCAAGGACCATGAAGCAAGGATTCTTCATTCCGCAGCACCAGCTTTTACAAATTTGGGACTTTTAAGTGACTGCTGGACAAGCACATGGACGGCAGTAAATTGAGGGGTGTGTATGTTAGGTTGATCTTAGATTAAGATAAATGCTCGGCACAACTTTGTCGGCCGAAGGGGCTGTACTGTTCCATGTTCTATGAAATTAAGGATAAATGAGGAATTATTTACACAATGTACATGGAAAACCAGTGTGGAATATATTGTGCTGATGAAATCTTTTATCTCACTATTCCTTTCCATCAGGCCTTTCCCCACCAAAGTCACCTTTCTTTCCATTCCATTCCTCACAGTCACCGCTGGTCAGTGGAAGTCCTATAGAGAACTGCTCAGTTCCTTTACTGAGTACCTTCCATCACCATTGCCACCTTTTAGCACTTTCTTCCTTAAAAAGTGCCATTCCAGCAACTACACCGAGCACACAAAAACTCTGCGCTGAGCAGTTGCGTGATCTGGTTCAACTGCACCACATTTGAGTCCACATTAATGTCAGTGTTCTCTTCTCGCAACACCAATCAAGCAAATGATACCGGCGTGGAATCCAGCATTTGCTCAAGAACGTCTCAGCCTCCTATCTGTACGGATAACTTGCTCTGGATCCAACCAGGAATACTCATGTTGAGGTCTAAGTTACTCAGGGCTCCAGGAGTCATATGATCGGTGGCACTTGTTGCTTCATGTTCTTCCTCCTGGCAGATCCCCTTGCCAATTTTCAGGGTGAGAGTGTGGGCCTTGTTGCACAGAATGCAGCCTCTGGATTCTGCATCACTCTGTGACTAGATTTCACTTAAGCCATTATGCACTGATACCTCAGGTTCTGTTCAAAGAGCTGCACGTCTCCACATCATCCACCAGTCTCTTGGCTTCACGCAATATCCTGCTGTGATCCAGTTTCTGAGGTTACTACCCAGTTATTTGCTTAACAACAGAGCTGAGCCCCACTCACCCACATATTCAGCCGCTTCATGACTCTAGGGTTCAGGATCCAATACTTTCTGTATCTTATTCCAGCATCCCCATCTGAATTTGGAGGAATATCTGTGTACTGATTGGAAACTCAGTTCTCAAAATTAGAATCCCTACTCAGAATTAGAATCCCTACTGTGTGCAAACAGGCCCTTCGGCCCAACAAGTCCACACTGACCCTCTGAAGAGTATTTCACCCACACCCATTCCCCCGTGACTCATGCACCTAACCGATACATCTTTAAACATAGGGACAATTAAGTCCAATTCACTTAACCTGCACCTCTTGGGATTGTGGTTGGAAACAGGAGCACCCGGAGGAAACTCACGCCTGTCAGTCTTGTAACTGGTCAGTGTTTTTTTTCCTCAGCATTCTGTCTCAGTCCTCTTGCACACCCTTTTGGGATTGCCTGGTTTGGCCTCGTAGAATGCTCGGCTATCTGGTCATTGACCTGACCATCCACATCAAAAGGTGTAGTGAGCACAAGAAGATGGTCCACAGAAAAGACTGAGTCTTGCTCAAACAAGAGGTTGTGCAGATCAGCCTGTGGATGAGTATGCAGTGCCATTATAAGCTCTGTTACTGATTAAGTTGTAACTTAAGGAGGTAGATGCCACCCACTCCCTTCCCTGCCATTCTAACCATTCATACATACTCCCCACATGTCAGTCTGTTGTATGCAAGCCAGAACATTTCCAGTCATTGTCTGTATTTATAAAGCACATTTCATCCTTTCACAACGTGGATGGTACGGTGGTTAGCACTGCTGCCTCACAGCGCCAGAGATCCGGGTTCAATTCCCACCTCTGGCAACCATCTGTATCACATTTTCCCCGTGTCTGCGTGGGTTTCCTCCGGGTGCTCCAATTTTCTCCCACAATCCGAAAATGTGCAGGTTAGGTAAATTGGCCATGCTAAATTGCCCGTAGTGTTAGGTGCAGGGGTAAATGTAGGGGAATGGGTCAGGGTGGGTTGCTGTTCGGAGGGTCGGTGTGGACTTGTTGGGCCGAAGGGCCTGTTTCCACACTGTAAGTAATCTATAATCTATCTAATCTAAACATCCCAAAGTGTTTTAAAGCCCATGAATCACCTCTGAACTGTTATAATTAATGGGATCTCTGATGTGTAGAGATCCCAGCCAAGCAGCAGTGATGAAGCCACCGTGCAGATCACTCAAAACCGTATCCTTTCAGATACCAAAAAGAAAAATGGCAAGATATTTCATATTGAAATGCACATGTCTTTCAAAACAATGAAAACTTAGATGATTTGTTGCATCATCAAAGGAATAATAATGAGTTGACTTCTGGAAGGTCTTTCTCCCTTTTCCTCTAAATAATGACATGGGTCAGAAGGTTAAGCTCCCCCCCCCCCCCCCCACCTTGGGAATAGGCTTGCAGACATTGTGGAGGGGTTTGTAGAGCTGGGTGGTATGGCTAGGATTGGGTCATGGTGCCTGTTGCCTACCTGCCTCCATTGTGGTCTTACATACTTTGAATCAACGTGTTAAGACATGTTATGGCACATCACTGGTTCAGGTGGGGCTTGAATATAGGCGTGCACTCAAAGATAGGGATACTACCTGAAGCCACAACAGCCTTACAACATAGAACATTATAGCGCAGTACAAGCCCTTTGGCCCTCGATGTTGTGCCAAGCTGTGAAACCAATCTGAAGTGGAAATGTGTTGCTGGAAAAGCACAGCAGGTCAGGCAGCATCCAGGGAACAGGAGAATCGACGTTTCGGGCATAAGCCCTTCTTCACATTTTCGGATTGTGGCAGAAAATTGGAGCACCCGGAGGAAACCCACGCTTATGCCCGAAACGTCGATTCTCTTGTTCCCTGGATGCTGCCTGACCTGCTGCGCTTTTCCAGCAACACATTTCCAGCTCTGATCTCCAGCATCTGCAGACCTCACTTTCTCCTCAAACCAATCTGAAGCCCATCTAACCTACACTACTCCATTTTCATCCATATGTATATCCAATGACCATTTAAACACCCTTAAAGATGGCGAGTCTACTACTGTTGTAGGCAGGCCATTCAACGCCTCTTCTACTCTCGGAGTAAAGTAACTACTTCTGACATCTGTCCTATATCTATCACCCTTCAGCTTAAAGCTATGTCCCCTCATTCTAGCCATCACCATCCAAGGAAAAAGGCTCTCACTGTCCACCCTATCTAACCTTCTGATTAACTTATATGTCTCATTTAAGTCATCTCACAACCTTCTTCTAACGAAAACAGCCTCAAGTCCCTCAGTCTTTCCTCGCAAGACCTTCCCTCCATACCAGGCAACATCCTAGTATATCTCCTCTGAACTCTTTCCGAAGTTTCCACATCCTTCCTATAATGCGGTCACCTGAACTGTACGCATTACTCCAAGTGTGGTTGCACCAGAGTTTTGTACAGCTGCTGCATGACCTCATGGCTCCGAAACTCAATCCCTCTACTAATAAAAGGTAACACACTGTGTGCCTTCTTAACAACCCCGTCAACCTGGGTGTCAACTTTCAAGGATTATGTACACCGACACTGAGATCTCTCTGTTCATCTACACTACCAAGAACCTTACCATTAGCCCAGTACTCTGCATTCCTGTTGCTCCTTCCAAAGTGAATCACCTCACACTTTTCCACATTAAACTCTATTTGCCACCTCTCAGCCCAGCTCTGCAGCTTATCTAAGTCCCTCCGTAACTCACAACATCCTTTGGTACTGTCCACAACTCTACTGACCTTAGTGTCATCCATAAATTTACTAACGCATCTTTCTGCGCCGTCATCCATGTCATTTATAAAAATGACAAACAGCAGTCAACCCAAAACAGATCCTTGCAGTACACCATTACAAACGGAACTCCAGGATGAACATTTCATATCAACCACCACCTTCTGTCTTCTTTCAGCTAGCCAATTTCTGATCCAAACTGCTAAATCACCATCAATCCCATGCCAGCATTTTTTGTACAATAGCCTACCATGGGTAACCTTTTCAAATGCCTTGCTGAAATCCATATGTACCACATCAACCGTCTTTACCCTCATCCACCTGTTTGGTCACCTTCTCAAAGAACTCAGTAAGGTTTGTAAGGCATGACCTACCCTTCACAAAACCGTGTTGACTATCCCTAATCAACTTATTCCTTTCTAGATGATTATAAATCTTATCTTTTATAACCTTTTCCAACACTTTACCCACAACCAAAGTGAGGCACACGGGTCTATAATTACCAGGGTAGTCTCTATTCCCATTCTTGAACAAGGGAGTGAACATTTGCTATCCTTCAGTCTTCTGGCACTATTCCTGTAGACAATGATGACATAAAGATCAAAGCCAAAGGCTCCGCAACCTCCTCCCTGGCTTCCCAGAGAATCCTAGGATAAATCCCATCCAGCCCAGGGGACTTATCTATTTTCACACTTTCCAGAATTGCTAAAATCTCCTCCTTGTGCACCTCAATCTCATCTATTCTAGTAGCCTGTATCTCAGTATCCTTGACTTCTTTTTCCAGTGTGAATACTGATGAAAAATATTCATTTAGCACTTCCCCTATTTCCTCTGACTCCATGCACAACTTCCCACTACTATCCTTGATTGGCCCTAATTTTACTTGGATGCTGCCTGACCTGCTGCGCTTTTCCAGCAACACATTTTCAGCTCTGATCTCCAGCATCTGCAGTCATCACTTTCTCCTCATCTTACTCTAGTCATTCTTTATTCCTGATATATTTCTAGAAAGCCTGAGGGTTTTCTTTGATCCTATCTGCCATTGACTTATCATGTCCCCTCCTGGTTCTTCTTAGCTCTCTCTGTTTAGGTCTCTCCTGGCTCACTTGTAACTCCCAAGCGCCCTTACTGATCCTTCACATCTCAGCCTAATATAAGCCTTCTGTTTCCTCTTGGCAAGAGCTTCAACTTCTTTACTAAACCATGGCTCCCTTGCTCACCAACTTCCTTCCTGCCTGACAGGTACATACTTATAAAGGACACATAGTAGCTGACATCACCTTCATCGGTGTCTCACCATATGTGGGACAATGTCAGGTGTCTTTCTGCCATGGGGTCAGTTCAGACCCTTAAATATCCAACAAATGTCCCCTTTAAGGGCTTTTTTCCCCACAGTCACTGGTATTTCATCAGCAGTAGAATGTGGCAAGGTAGCCAAGTCTACTGTGCCAGCCAGACTGAGGGCTCAGGAGATGGGTGACCCTCACGTCTACATACGAATAGGATCGCCTCCACTTGATCAACTTCACCATCACTGCCTCTTGCCAGAGTGTGTCTGACTGGACTTGGCAATTCTGCCTCTATGTGCTGAATTCCAAGACTCCATCACTGATCCTGTTCCAGGACTTGTTACAGCCCATTGCTGGTGGTGGTATTGGGAGTGAAGAGCTGTGAGCTTTCTTGTTAGCTGACAAATCTTTGAGAAAGATATTCAACCAATGACATGCAAAATAACATTGTGGCTTCCAAGACTAGCACTGCTTCCGTATGAACACCAACCAATCTTTTATATCCACCTGATGAGAATTGGGACCTCAGTTTAAATTCAAATGAAAGCAAATATTGTAGCTGCTGGACATATGAAACGAGTACAGAAAATGCTGGAGAAATGCTGGTCTGGCAACAGAAGTGGAGAGAGAATCAGAGTCAACTCTTTGAGTCCAAGAATCATGCTTGAAATGTTAATTCCGTTTCAAAACCCTTAATCTCAATTATAACTGGAACAAGGAATTCCTTTATACAGTATTTAATATAATAAGGCTTCCAAATGCAATTCAGAGAAATGTTATTGAAAAAGGTTTGGCACCGAACCACATTACATACGGTGGTTTTGGAACTGATGACCAAACCTTTGCTCGAAGGGGTGTGATTTTAGAAGGGTCGGGGGAAAAAATGGTACAGTTGAATGACAAAAGGAGTTATTTCATAACATTTCAGAATTGGCATCTGAGCCACAAATGATGGCGTAATTAAAATTAGAAGGATGAGTCCAGATTTTGTTTGAGCGTTTTTGACCTGGATGACAAAGAGCAAAGAGACAGCAGAGTAGAAACAGGCAGCGAAGTGAAACACTTCATGGTGGAACATGTGGGAAGAAGAATGCTGCCACTGTTTGTCTTTCCTTAACTGCATCAATTTAATTTATAGTGGTAGAAGAACGACCACTAGTGAATCTTAACAAGTTGTAATTAGACATCATTCTTCATTGCTGAAAATGTGTTGCTGGAAAAGCGCAGCAGGTCAGGTAGCATCCAAGGAACAGGAGAATCGACGTTTTGGGCATAAGCCCTTCTTCAGGAAGAAGGGCTTATGCCCGAAACGTGATCCTCCTGTTCCTTGGATGCTGCCTGACCTGCTGCGCTTTTCCAGCAACACATTTTTCAGCTCTGATCTCCAGCATCTGCAGCCCTCACTTTTTCTCAATCATTCTTCATTGGGAGACATATATGACACACATATCCCCTATGAAATCCAAAGCCAATCTCCTGTTTGACTGCAGGGCATCATCGTCAATTGACTGGAGCTCCAAACTTATTTCAAGAGTTTTGGTATTTAAGAACAGGGAGGTCTTACTGCCACTATACAAGGTGGTGCAGCCCTCTTTGAAGTACTGTGAGCAATTTTGGACCCCTTATTTAAGGAAATTTCAGTTGAGAAGATTCAAGAGCACTTGCCTGAAGAACAATGCTAAACAGGTTGGGATTGTAATCACTGGAATTTAGCTGAAGTAAAGGCGATCTCATTCAGACATATAGGATTCTTAAAGCACTTGATTGGGTAAATTCTGAGAGCTTGTTTGCCTTCATGGGAGAGTTCAGGGCCAAGGAGCATTGTCTCAGAAATAAGGGCATGACTTTAAGACTGAGTTGAGGAGAAGCATCGGTTCAGCCATGATCCAATTGAATAGCACAGTGGACTTGAGGGAATGGATGGCCTACTCCTGTTTCCATTTCTTCTGGTATTTCTATTATTTTAAGCAACATTTCATATTGCAAGAACATACATGAAAATGTTTTAAGCACAACAATTTCCTTGGGATGCATCCTTTCCTTTTTAGAAAGGAAGCTTTGCACAATTAGAACTGATTTCCCTGTCAAAATATATATAGTTGTAAACATTGTACTTTTTATTCCTTATCATACAATTGGGTGGCTCAGGTTTAACTATAGCTGAGGTCCATGCCCACTGCACTATAATTAATTCTTAGCAATGTAACATGTCAAGTCACTGGGTTCCAGTGCTGGAATCCTATAAAAGCTTTAACTTGTTCACTTGCCTTGGAGCAACAGCCTTATTGCTTTGATTATTGACTATCTTAAGGGCTGTATTACAACTGCTCATTGTTTGACATGTTGATTTTTTTTTTCCATGAGGGTGCAAGCTTTCATTGTTTTTTCCCTCAATTCTTTACTGAGCATTGTGCTGGTCAGTCTGTGTGCTTGCTAAACTTTATGTGCTTCAACTATTTTAGAACTTTGTTTTACTTTACAGTTCTTCATGGAATGACCAGAAAAGATCAATAATAAGCACTTTACAAAATAATCTATATTGTGTCTGCAAAGATTACCTAATGTTTCTTGATTCCGACCAGTTCAACACAACACCATGTTCCCTGGCTAACATCTGTCTCAGGGTTGCTGCCATGCTTTAGCAAAGCACAGTGTAAGCTAGAGAACAGCACCACATTTTCCATGTGGGGTCTCTGCAATCTTGACACTTCAATATCAAGTTCAATAGTTTTAGGACCTCAGTACCTTCGCCCTTGTGCTTACCCAGAGCACCACACAACTGCAGACCTCACTTTCTCCACCACACAACTGGCCTTGTCATCACATAGGAGCTGAAAATGTGTTGCTGGTAAAGCACAGCAGGTCAGGCAGCATCCAGGGAACAGGAGAATCGACGTTTCGGGCATAAGCCCTTCATCAGGAATGAGGAAAGTGTGTTCAGCAGGCTAAGATAAAAGGTAGGGAGGAGGGACCTGGGGAGGGGCGTCGGAAATATGATAGGTGGAAAGAGGTCAAGGTGAGGGTGATAGGTCAGAGTGGGATGGGGCAGAGAGGTCAGGAAGAAGATTGTAGGTTAGGAGGGCAGTGCTGAGTTCGAGGGATTGAACTGAGACAAGGTGGGGGGAGGGGAAATCAGGAACTTCAAGGAAGGCATCCTTGTAAGAGGATTCGCAGTAGGTTGAAATCTTTGAGCTGTGCTTTACCAGCAACACATTTTCAGCTCTGATCTCCAGCATCTGCAGACCTCACTTTCTCCTCAAAGATTTCAACCTACTGTGAATCCTCTTACAAGGATGCCTTCCTTGAAGAAGCTCTCTTCCTCCCTCTACAAGGATTTCAGTGAGTCCCTCTCTCACTGCACCCCCCAGGTCATCTCCTCTGCACAGAAGCTCTTCAGCCACATTCTCAAACAAACTCGCTACCACAGCCACATCGCCTTCCTCAGCACCTGCCTACGGAACCAACTGATTCCACACGGACTCCGGACTACGTTCCAACCAACAAAATTTGGACCCACCAGGACACCCAGTACCTGCAACAAATCCGAAGCCTTCAGCAACGGACCTCCCTCTGGATCCTCCGCTCCACGCTTGCAGCCATGCGCCGCTACCTACATTCCCTGCAACTGGACCTACCCCAGCTCAGGACAACTCTCTCACAGACCTGTAAAGGACCTCTACTGTTCTTCATCCACAGAAGGATCCATAAACTAAACAAACAGTTCTTCCTAGCCATATCGGAAATTAAAGACAGTAAGTACCAAAAACTTTCATGTACTTACCCCCACACTCCGGATTCCTCAACTATTCCAGAATCTTCCATCGGCCTCCGAAATCAGTCCGGCGCCATTACACACGTGGCCACTCCATCGCCCGCGGCAATAGCCTCCGCCGCCGACGTTGACGTCACTTCTGCCCCCACCGACCCCGCAGCCTCCGCGATCGCCGCTCAGACAACCGCCTCCACGATCGCCGCTCAGACAACCGCCTCCGCGATCGCCATGAAGACCATCGCCGACAGATTCGCGACCCCCGCGGCTATCAGGAATAACTCTACCTCTGTGGTCGCCGCAGCCACTTCTGCCCCCAGTGACGTAACTAACCTACATGACCACAACGCTGCATGTATCTCCGCCCCCACGCCGAACTCCGTCACCACGCCTAACCCCACCCCTCCAAGTACCGTCACCACGCCTAACCCCGCCCCCACGGCGATCTCCGTCACCATGCCTAACCCCGCCCTT
>NC_057742.1:14289490-14336264 GCF_004010195.1 Chiloscyllium plagiosum
CCCAAGGCCCCAAAGGAAACTTCCATATCCGCCACAAATTCACCTGCACCTCCACACACATTATCTATTGCATCCACTGCACCCGATGTGGCCTCCTCTATATTGGGGAGACAGGCCACCTACCTGCAGAGCGCTTCAGAGAGCACCTCTGGGACACCCGGACCAACCAACCCAACCACCCTGTGGCCCAACACTTCAACTCCCCCTCCCACTCCACCAAGGATATGCAGGTCTTTGGACTCCTCCACCGCCAGACCACAACAACACGACGGTTGGAGGAAGAGCGCCTCATCTTCCGCCTGGGAACCCTCCAACCACAAGGAATGAACTCGGATTTCACCAGTTTCCTCATTTCCCCTCCCCCCACCTTGTCTCAGTTCAATCCCTCAAACTCAGCACCGCCCTCCTAACCTACAATCTTCTTCCTGACCTCTCTGCCCCATCCCACTCTGACCTATCACCCTCACCTTGACCTCTTTCCACCTATCACATTTCCGACACCCCTCCCCCAGGTCCCTCCTCCCTACCTTTTATCTTAGCCTGCTGAATACACTTTCCTCATTCCTGATGAAGGGCTTATGCCCGAAACGTCGATTCTCCTGTTCCCTGGATGCTGCCTGACCTGCTGTGCTTTACCAGCAACACATTTTCAGCGCTTGTCATCACATAGCCTGCTACCAGACCCACTGGCAGCCATCGATGATCCCTATTAGCAGATATTGGTTTTCCCAAGCTGACCTTCACTCATTCCTCTCTGTCCAATTGTTTTTCTTTCTCTCTCTGGGCTCCATCCCCACTTATTGTTTACTCTTTCCCCATTCCCCCACCTCATCTTCAGAATATATACTTAGTTACAATTAGTCCTGCAGAAAGGTTACATGATTCGAAATGCTAATTCTCCACAAGTGCTGCCAGACCTACTGAATTTTTCCAGAAATTTCTGTTTTTGTATCAATAGTGAGCACTTCAGAGAATCTTAACTCCCAAACATTAGTGCACGACATGCTACAACATCAGTTAGAGAAATAGGAACACGCACGCGCACTGCAGTGGGCGGGTGAGACGAAAACGCGCATGAGCACATTCCCCTCTGCGGGTTTGAGGGAAAGACGCAGACCGACACAAAGCGCATGCTCACATTCCTCTCTGCGGGTTGGAGAGAAAGATGCAGACCGACAGAAAGCGCATGCGCACATCCCACTCCTTGTTGTGGGCTGGAGCGGACGCGCACATCATCGCCAGCTGGTTAATCGAGCGCATGCGCAATCGCCTCGAGCAGGTGGGCTAGTGGTGTCACGTGATCGCGTTGCTGTCACGGAGCCGACTGATGTGGTGGGAGACAGAGGCCGGTGGTAAATGATCTCTCTCTTTGTTGGAAATGGCTGTCGAATTCATCGGGAACGATGATGAGGCACAGCCTTTGCTGGCTTTGGTTGTCTGATTGTGGCGCAGTGGAATACTTTCGATGGGTTGACATCCCCGGGGAGGGGGAGATGGACAGGGACATGGAGGGGAAGGGTCTTTGGCCTGTATAGGGTGGTGAGGGGTGACATCTACCTGGGCGCTGTCTCCCTCCTGGGCTTCATCTTGATGCCGTTTTGGTATTGTGCCTCTGCGTTCTTCCTGCTTCCATAGCGCCGAGTCACCTGCATTATTGGACGAGAGAGGAGGTTTTCAAAATGCTTTTTAAATTGAGGTGGTGAAATGGACGTGAAGGGAGGTGTTTAAAATTTGCTTAAATGGTAGGGTGGATTTTAATTATAAAATAAAGCCTTCCCTCTGTATAATTACCTGAATTATAGATGCGCTATTGATCTGGGTATTGTCAGCACGGTAATGTTAAACCAGAGCTATGTCCTTTTAATTTAGAAATCCAATTTGATGCTGATTTAAACCTGTAAACAGCCAACTCCTAATTTGTTGTATGTGCTGTAAAAATGTCAAATGTAGATAATTTTTTAAATTAATGAATTGAATGGGTGTTTTTATTAGATTGGAAAAATAGTGGTTGATACTATAATCTTTGGCATTGCAAGTGTATTTGATATTGTTTTTAACATACATTTTCACAGAATAAGTCAAAATATTTGTAGCTTGGTTTATAACTTCTGTTCTTTTAGACCAGAATCTGTTCTATCATTAAATCTGTCTCCTTTCAGCATTATAATGTTGTTAACTCCAGCTCAGCTGTAGAAATCATCCATGTATTTTTTTCTTACTGAGCTGAATGAATTCACTTGGTTTGCATTCCATTGTATATTCTTCAGCAACTTAACTAATTCAGGCCTCTATGCTAACTTGCACCAAATCCCCTTCATTCATCACTATGCTCTTGGGCTTATGTTGACCCTTGGCAGTGATACCTTGACCAAAATAAAAAAGTCATTTTTATTTTCGATCTCTCCTTGTTACTCCTTTTGTCTGTAATTTCCTACAACTCTGAAATCACATACAATTCTGTCATACTGGCCTTCTGCCTGTTTGCTTTTGATTGCACTACCATTGACAGTAGTATTTTCAGCTCCCACAGTTCTGTGCTCTGGAATTGCCACTGTACTTCTCTCTCTTCCTTCAAGACAGTCCATAAAACATCCCCCTTTGACCAAGATCTCCGTATATGGCTTGATACTTGTTTAAAAATGCATCTTTAAACTGCCTTGAGCTGCTTTATTATATCAAAGGTTCTAGATATATACAAGTTATTTGCTCCATTGCAGTGAATGATGTTTTGAATTGGAGGATGCTTTAATTTATGTTGAATAGTTTCAGATTCTTCTAATTGTATTCACATCTACAGGACGAATGTCAATTATATTAATGGTCCTATAGTTTGTGAAAGTATTACCAAATTATTAATACTGTTTCTTGGATGTGACCCAGAAAGTGTTATTTGGAGATGATCTACTGTTGTAGTTTTGAGAGAATAGTACTGTTAGATTGTTCCATAATTGAAGAAATATTCATGATTAGAGCAAAATAACACCGGAACATTTTAAAACATGTTTCTGTATGTGACTTCAGGATAAACCAGAAATATTGTTGAGAAGAAATGTTTTGAGATGTGGAGCAAAGTTATTGAATTTGTATTAAAAAGATCAAAACTGTCACGGCTAGAAAAATGCAGGATCTTTCAATATTACAGCATAATTAACTCCTGTTTATACAGACATACCGCAGAGGAACAAACCTTTCAGTCCAACCAGTTCATGCTGACCATAATTGCAAACTAAACTAGTCCCACTTGCCTGCACTTGGCCTATATCTTTCCAAACATTTCTTGTTCATGTACTTATTCTAAGAATCAGATGACAAATGTACGTTACTTGCTAGTTATTAGACTGAGTCTGAAAATTGTGCATGACAGTGGTGGTATTTGAAATCTATGGATATTGTTTTCTGTTATAGTAATTGATTCTGAAAGTAAAACTACTATTATATATGCATCGTATGTCCAGCTTTCATTGACATATGAGAACTGTGCTGTCTCTTTACTGGGGACCTAGAAACATCCATAATAATGATCTTAAAAAGTGACTTTCCGATCAGTTAAGACTGATAGCAGGGGAAATAAGTATCTCAAATTGGTGAAGATCTATTTATTATATTTGTTTACAAATAGTCGATTATTTCCTGACACTATGCTGAGTGGTGGAATTTGAATTACTAAACATTTTTTCAAAAAGTCAGATGATTTAGGGCAGTCCTTCCCAAACATGTTTTGGTTGAAGGACCTCATTTTAACTGGACTGATAACACACGCTTTTTGTAAATTGTATTTAACTGTCCTGGTAATGGGAAGGTGTTGCTTGTTTAATGTGTTTTGGCTGAAATTCTCATTCATGCCTTTGTTACTTCCATACTTTTCCTATTTAAATACCCTATTGGCTGATCTCCCACAATCTACCCTGTGTAATCTTATCATCCAAACCTTAATGACGATCCATTCTGCGTTCACTTATCTCATCTGTGTTTGTCGATTTGTATTGATTGCTAGTTGAATAATGCTTGGATTATAAAATTTTTATTCTTCTTTTCAAATCCCTGCTTGCCTCGCCCTCCCTATTTTTGTAATCTCAGCTAGCCTTACAACTCTGATGTAATAATTCTCATTCAATTCTGGCCATGCACCATCCCCCAACTTTAATCAATTTCCCATTTAATAGTTGTACCTTCAATTGCCAAAGCCCAAAGCATGGAATATCCTCTGCATCTTCCTGCTGTTTTATTTCTTTTGTCTTTCAAGATTTTAAAATGTGACCGAAAGCATTATCAAGCAGTTATCTGGTTTAATATCTCCATAAACGGCTGTCATGTTTAGTGTTATACTTTGTGAAGTTTCTTGAGATACTTTCTTAAAGATCGTATATGAGTGTAACAAGACAGATGTTTCCTTGCAGTTATTAGTATGATGAGTCTGCTGCATTTTATGGCTAATTCTGTTGATCCTGAGCAGGATCTGAAGGGAGAAGGTGGCAAGCAGGAACTTTTGGAATGTTGAGCTGCTGCTCAATTGGTGACTGTTGACCACCACATTCATCCTTGGGACTGTGGTTCTGCATTTCCAACTCTTCGGAATGTCTCTGTAAACTTCAGGAAGACTACAGCTTTCATTTTAAGAGACTGAATTGTGCATTTTGTACTTGTGTGCATAGTATCTTATTTGTAATAAGTCTGTGTTATTTTAGGAATTTTGATGCTTTATTGAAACGTGCAAATAGATATAGACATCAAGTGCCAAGCTTTTCCTTTGCAAATAGCAATTCAGAAAAACTTTTTTTGTGCAATGTCACATTGATAACACTGCATGTTTCTCAGCACTGTGATGTTTGTGTGGTTGATCTTATTTGCATTGGTTTTCCTGTCCATCAACCTCCACCACAACTACTTCCACCTTCAGTGCGTATCAGTTTTTTTCCTTTGAGAAGGGGCTGTTTGTTTATAACTATATAAACTAGTATTTGGCAAATTTGAGTGTGCAATGGTTCCCTCTTTCATAATCAAATATTTTGAAATTAAACATTCTTGATCTTTTGAGTTTTGGTAGACTGTTCCTTTCATAACATTGAAACAGAAATTTTTCTTTTGTACATTGTAAATTTTTTTTCTTCATTGCTTATAGATCAAACGAAACGTTACTTATTGAAAACAGTTTATACCACTGCAGTGATCCATCATGGGGGAACTATTCAGGAGTGAGGAGATGACACTTGCACAGCTTTTCTTGCAGTCAGAAGCTGCATACTGTTGTGTCAGTGAACTAGGAGAGCTTGGGATGGTCCAATTTCGAGATGTAAGTTGATGTTTTTTGCTGACTTGCCTAGTTCTGTGAAATTAACATGAGAACTGCCTTTACTTTACTGCTAATTCATGATTCTGTCCTATTTACACTCAGTGATTTCACAAACAGCCAAGTTTTTAAGTTTCAAATTAGAGAATGGGTGACCATTTCCAAATCCTTAGCTGCCTTGCCTTCTGCTTCAATAACTGGATATTATAGTTGCCACTGGGAGACCATCACATTAAAGTTGCAGTGTAATCTGTTAACTTGCTAAATATAATGCTAAGGTCTTGGCATTATTGGCAAAAGTTATCCCTCGCTCTTGGTTCTCTCCAATGTTTAGCTTTGTCCTGTGTGGTGAGGATGATGTATCTGATGTTAGGATTGCTCAGTCTTTCCGGCTTGCCCGTCATCCTTGGCTCACTGCATTCTTTGCTGTTGTAAGGAAACAATGCCACCACTTGAGTTTGCTTCCCTGTTAGTTCATTCTGAAACAGTTTTCTACCAATCTATTTTGACATACTATATTTCCTGTCATTTGCCTTCAAGTATTCCTGGAATCTTGATCTTCGTCTACCTCGTAGGCAGTATTCAAAGTTGGAGTTGTTAATGTGTCACTGCCTTAGGGATTTTATCATTAGTCGTTCATTGAGTGTCCACTCTGATCAAGCAATAATAAATTCCTTAGTTTATTATTGTGTCCATTAGTTGGATGCTAGTTATTACTTTTAGGCTGGGTGTTATAACATAAATTTGCAATAACTAATGTCATTTTATCTTCACACGACTTTCTTCCTCAGAATGTTCAGAACTTTACTTCGTGTGTGCCTAATGGCTGAGTTGAGTACTGCTGCCATGGGGATTTGTGAATATTTTATTGAATTTAATACATGTTGATTTTTGTCCACATTTTGATATGCTATCACTATATCACTATACATGCACCAACAATTTTATTTCTGTAATATGTCAGAAATTCAAAATGCAAGATTCAATCTCCTGGGCATTATTGGTCAGAAGGGCCTGTAACTAACAGTTTATTGCAATTAGTATTATATTTTAATGAAACATCACAGAAATTCCTCTTTTTCTATGCAGTTACTCAATTTCATCCTTTTTTGTGCAGCTAAATCCAGATGTGAATGTATTTCAGCGCAAATTTGTAAATGAGGTTCGGCGTTGTGAAGAAATGGATCGTAAGCTACGTAAGTATCATGCAAGCCTAATGAGTATCTGTACCACGTTTGTGTAAGGTACTTGACACAAAGTTATGATTTGTCGAGCAGAATATTAGGGAAGCTGCATGCAGTTCTTTTTAAAGCAGTTTCACATGTTTTTTTCTTCTAAGTGAAATGATAGCTTTTGCAAATTATAAAACAAAACAAATTAAAACACTGTCCTGTTGAGTACTTTATACTGTTTCAGTTGCCTTGTATTTAAAGAATATTATCTAACAAGATATTTGGAAAACCAAGCAAAGGCACGGATGTGAGAAATAAATTCACAGCATTTCCTCTGATTACAAATACAATAATTTGTTTTAAATGTCACCTTATAAACCGGCAAAAATCATACAGCTCAAATACTGTGAAGTTCAATGTATTATTTTGTTCAGTTATTGCAGTTTTTAATTTATTTGCCTCGATGTAAATGTACTTATTCAATTGAATGGCCACACAAGCTATCAACAGTTGTTTCAATTTTGAGCCAATTTTTCCTGAAGTACCATGATCCACTGCATTGTACGAGTAGTCAGTTGAAGGTTGAGTTAGAAGACTGTCTGTTTTGTTTAAGGCAAAGTTGCATTTTTATTTAAGTGATTTGTGCTGTAAGTAAAGTATAACAATGATGTGTATAGCCCCTGCATTATGTTTCTATCTCTTCATTTGTTTTTTTACATAATGCGAACCTCTTGATTATCTGGAATATTTGATCAACCAAGCACACTCCTGGACCTATAGGTGCCAGTTAGGAAAAAGTTTGTTGAACTAAATTTTAACAGCCAGAAGTGAATATATTTTTTAAAAAAATAATATTTCTTTCGTGGTGAATAGTGCTGTTTTGGGTTGAATACAAATTTATTTTAAATTCATAATGGTTTAAAATTTTTTATTGCTTTTTTAACTGTTTTCAGGATTTGTTGAAAAGGAAATCAGAAAAGCAAATCTTGTCATTTTGGACACTGGAGAAAATCCTGAAGTTCCTTTTCCTCGAGACATGATTGACTTGGAGGTAAGCATTATAAGTTATAAATTTGGCTTTTGAAACTTTCTGCCAAAGGGCAGTCATTCTGTAAATGTGGTGGATTATTTATTTATGACTGTGTGTACCACAAGCATGAACTTCATTTCTATGATATGTGACCTTTGCTCAGTTAACCAATCTTAAATCAAGCATGGTTAGGGCTTCTGCAGGTTACATGCTTGCATGCTAGGCTTTGGGAAAAGTAGCAATGACTGTTCGAGTCTCATTTCTGCCTAGTGTGTGATCCATTGTCCAGTTAGACAAACTGAATGATGTGAGTTACAGGAACATTAGTCTCTGTGTTTAACGTGAATTGGCAGCAAATTCTTTTTAATTTATGCACAAATTTAGTTGAGTAATGGTATTACCCTTGACACAAATTTCTTCTTCTTTCTCTGGAATACAGTACTTCAGATGTGTGCTTCACCAGGTGAATCCTGTCTTGCAGAACAGAACCTGACAAGTTATTGAGATTATTATTTCTAGCTCATTGATCACAATAAGAGAATTTTCATTTCTGTATTGCATGAGGCAAAATTTACATCCTTGCTTTACTAATGTCTTTCTTGTAACTTGGTGAATTGAAGTTCTTGTTAATGCAGCTGATGATTCTGGAGCAGTGATGTTATAGTTTTATACGTTGATGTAATGGATGACTTTGAAGAATCTAATCACTGTGTACAGTTTTTGCAGTTAGTCATCCTCTCTCTTTAATCTTGCGTTTAAGCGCAAGAATACTTCGGGTGACATTAACAGCAGCAATGGAGCTTGACTTGAACAGTTGATTATTTGAGTACCTTGGGTGACATACATCATAATCCAGTATAAACATACCATCTACAATTGAAATAGTGGAAGTGAAAATTCGCAGTTACACACTGAATTTTAACTAAAATGCTTTTTTTTTTAGGCAACTTTTGAGAAACTTGAAAATGAACTGAAAGAAATCAATACTAACCAGGAGGCATTAAAACGCAACTTCTTAGAGCTGACTGAACTGAAATATATTCTACGCAGAACTCAGCAGTTCTTTGATGAGGTCGGATTATTGTAAATTTCTCATTTTAAATTCATTTTAACATGTCTCATTGAGGATTAGTTGAAGCTTGCCATGCATGTGTGCAGCTCTACCCATATTTCTGGTATGCCAGCTTACTTCGTGATTGTACACTGCAAGAAGTAATAATTTATAGTTACATCAAATATTTTCTAAAGCTCATATGTCTGATAATTACATTGCACTTGTGATAAACTGCATGATTTTGAATTTTGCTTACTTTGCTATTCTACTTCAATCTTAATAATCGGGGTGCCTTGTAATTATATATTTGTAAACGGGTGTGATGTCTCTAGAAAATTAGATGAATTAAGAGTCTGTACTGTTTAAAAGCTCTTCAAATGTTAAATGTCGTTAAATTCGGCCACACTGTTATACTGATGCTGAATGGGCAAGTGTATCATTCTTGGCTTCCTAGAAAATCTGGTGCAAATTTACACTGAATATTCTTGTGTAGCTCTAAGAAACTTAAAAAAAAAAACACCTCTGAGATGTAGGGGGAAAAGAAACCTCACAGGAACTGAATGATGGTAATTGGTACTGTTCTTCTGTATTAACTTAAAAGTGAGGGACTAGATCTGCTCACCTGATTATTCTTTATGGTCAACGTAAATATTGTCCAAAAGCATAACAGGTTTTAAGCAACAATTGAAATTGTTGATTTTAACTAGAGGAACAAATTATAAATGGTGATTTATTTCAAATCATACAGTCATGCAGCATGGAAATAAATACTTCAGTCCAACCTGTCTTACTGACCAGGTTTCCCAAACTAAACTTGTCCCATTTGCCTGTATTTGGTCCATACACCTCTAAACCTTTCCTATTTATGTACCTGTCCAAATATATTTGAAATGCTGGAACTGTTCCTGCACCTACCACTTTCTTTGGCAGTTCATTCAACATACAAACCACTCTCTGTGAAAAAGATGCCCTCCAGTCCCTTTTAAATCTTTCTCCTCTCACTTTGCCCTCTAATTTTGAACTTCCACACATTAGGGAAAAGATCTTTGCTATTCACCTTATCTATGCCCTTTATGATTTTATAAGCCTGTATAAGATCACCCCTCAACCTCCTACACTCCAGTGAAAGAAGTCCCTAGCCTATTCAGACTCTCCTTATAACTCAAACTCTGAGAAACTTCTGGATGAAGCCTAAAATGTTAAAGGAGGAGGATACAGCGGTGGGAAGTTGTTTCAAGGTGGTTAATATGCTGCTAATCAAGCAGGCTACTTTGTTCTGCATGGTATCAAGCTGTTTGTCTTGTTAGAACTGTGCTTATCCAGGGAAGTTGCATGTATTTTGTCACTTGCCTGACTTCTGCCTTGTAAGTGCTGAACAGGTTTTGAGTTAATTGCTACAGAATTCCTAATATCTAATCTGTTCTTGTAGCCAGAGTGTTTATGTGGCTAGACCATTTAGTTTCTGGCCAAATGAAATCCCCAGAATGTTGAGTGATGGTGGGTGGGGTAGGGAGGTTTCAGCAATACTAACGCAGTTGAATGTCAAGTGATGATGTTTGGGTTCTCTCTTATTGGAGATGGTCATTTCTTGGCACTGTGAAATGAACATTACTCACCACTTATCAGCCCATGCCTGGACATTGTTCAAGTCTTTCTGTATGTGGTAGCAAACTGATTCAATGTCTGAGTCACTGTGAATATATGCAAGCATTAGTGAACATGCCCATGTTGACCTTCATGATGGAGGGGGTATAATTGAAGCAGCTGAAGTTAGTTGGTTCCAGGACAATTATCCTGAAAAACACCTGCATTGATTCCTTATTACTGAGAATTTATCTCCAGCAACCAGTGGCAGCACCTTTGCTTAAATAAAATGCACTGCAACAACTCACCTAGCCTGTTTTGACATCATCTTTCCTTGTGCTAGCTATGACTTCAGTGGAGACTTTTCCCCTAATTTTCATTGACTCAAGTTTCGCTTGGACTCTGCCATTCTTTGAACATTAAGTTAGTATATACCAAAGTAATTTCTCTCCCCTCATCTCCTGTAGTTCAGCTCTTTTACTGATGCTTGTACCAAGGCTGCAATGTCAGTAGGACAGGGCATATCCGAGGCTGCTCATAGAATCAGAGTTTTTACAGAATGGGGGGGGTGGGGGTGGAGAAAGTATTTTGGCCCATTGTGACCATGGTCATCAAGCATCCATCTGTTCAAATCCAGCTTTGGCCCAAGGCCTTGTACACTGTGGTACATAAGAATCCATCTAAATATTGCTCAAGTATTTTGAGAGTTTTTACACTCTTTTTGTGCAAGTTCCAGATACCCACTGCCCTCATTCCCCTTTATACCTCCTGTTCTTTCCTTCTAAAACTTGGCCCCCAGTTATTGATCTATTTACTAAGAGGTTTCTTCCTATCTTTGCCCATTGGTGATGGTGCTGCCTGGGATCTCACCTGTATGGTCCAATTCCCTGAGTATAACTCTACCTGTTGCTTAACTGTGAAGACAACTCATGATCTGGATTGACAATCTGAGACCAGGTTAAGGTAGAGAGCATTCTCCACAGTTACTCCTAGTCACTGATTTGAATGCTGCAATGCAGGTCTGGAAAAGTAAGCAATAGAGGTTTTTGGTTTTGAGCTCAGTGGTAAATGTACTCCATATTGAACCCAATGTTCAACTTCTGCAACTAGTAACTGTCCTAAATACTGTGTGTGTAAATATTGGAAATCATTAGATAACCATTAACTGGTTTTCAATATTTAAAAGGTGACTGCAGATGTGAGGTAGAATTTGTGTCTGGGTATGGTAGATCTTGCAACCCACTCAACAGGAATATAAGCTGGATGAAGTCAGATATCTATAATGGAACATCTTTCATTTTGCATCTTTTTAAATTAATTGACAGGAAAATGTTACACTCCTTTGTTAACCCTCAATCCTCAATCGATTTTCTTTGTGATCAAGTGATTCATTATGCCTGGTGCAAATGGCAATACTTTGACTGTTCAAAAAATATAGAACTGTATTTCACAATTAAATTTTAAATTCTGCATTGCAAGCAGTAAATAATTTTGCAGCTGGTTTGCTTGATGTAGCATGCTAATGTGAGAAATTCAGATAAAGTATGAAAGGAACTAGCAGATGCATACTATTTGTAAATAGTCCAGGGTCAAATAAAAAGAACATCTACACTTTGTCTCCCACTCAGCTTTGGTATCTTGGACATTGCTTTTGGTCCTTCTTGTTTATATTTGATTTGATGGAATCACTGAGAATGTTGACATGCACATTTGAAGAGTTTAATATCTATCCTCTTATCAAAGGGAGTCTACCTCTAAGGCTAATGTAAATACTGACATAGATATGCACAGTAACTTGCAGCTGCTAACTTTAAAATGGTTAACATTTGTAATTAAGTCAGTAATGGTTTAATTCGGGCATCTAAAATTGGATTACAAAGCAGTAATATTTAAAAAAATTAAACATTTCAAGAAATTGCCCAAAAGAAAAACAGGTATTTTTCCTTGGTGCACGTGTTATCAGTTTGGTTTCAGTTTTTGGAGATTATTACATTGCAAACAGCCATTTGAACTGCAGCTTCCCAGTGTTTATTTCTGGCTGTGGCTGCTGCTGGATTTGACTAAATTAGCTATTTCTGAGAGCAAAATTATCACTAGGAAATTAAGTTTCATTATGCAGTGCTCCATTTAATGTGCCTGATTCCAAACTGATTGGACAAGTCAGGACAGTTGAATAGGAGTCTTGATTAGGTTTGATTATTTCACACTGTATAGCATTGTGTCTAGAAGTAGATCATGTCAACTGTCTAAGTCGAAGGGAAATAAACAAACTCTTACTCTGTCAAAGTAATAGACTTTAGTATACGTCCAAGCCATTTTTGGGTACCATTTTTATGAGCTGCACTTGTTGCTGTAGATCTGTTAGCTTCTGGACACAGTTTAATTTTATTATAATATTAGGGGTGGCACAGTGGCTGAATGGTTAGCACTGCTGCCTCAGAGCACCGGGGACCTGGGTTTGATTCTAGCTTTGGGTGGCTGTGTGAGTTTGTAAATTCTGCCCCCATCTGCATGGATTTCCTCCCACAGTTCAAAGGTTAGGTGGATTGGCCATGCTAAATTGCCTACAATGTTCAGGGATGTGCAGGCTAGGTGAATTAGCCATGGGAAATGCAGGGTTACAGGGATAGGGTCAGAAGTTGGGATGCTCTTTGGAGAGTTGGTGTGGACTCGAAGGACCAAATGGCCTGCTGCCAGACCGGAAGGATCTATGATTCTATATAATATACACAGAACCAGAATTTTTATGGTGCAGAAGGATGCTCTTTGACCAATTGTCTGTCCTGGCACTGAGTATTTTAACTTAGTCCCATTTTCTAGTCCCAATTTCTTTCTCTTACATTCAGTGCTCTCTTGAATGCCTCAGTTGAACCTGTCTTCCCCCACACGTCCAGGCAATGCATTTGGTGGCCTCACTACTCGCTTTGTATCAAAGAATTTTCTTGCCTCGCATTTGATGCTTTTGCAAAATACTTTAAACCTGTGCTCTCTTGTTCTTAATCCTTTTGTTTGGGAATCATTCTCCCTATCCACTATGTTCCAGACCCCTCCTGATTTTGAAAACTTGTATCCAATCTCCTCTTCGCCTTCTCCTTTCCAAAGAACAGTTTTTCTTCATTTATAGGATGAGGGTGTTGCTGGCTAGGCAGGCATTTATTATCAATGCTTAATTGCACAGAGGATAGTTTAGAGGTAACCACATTGCTGTGGGTTGGGAGTCACATGTAGGCCAGCCAGGTAAGCACGGCAGTCTCCTTCCTTCAAAAGACATTACTGAACCAGATGGGTTTTCTGGCTATCAATTTGAGGTCATCATTGATTTTAGATTTTTACAGAATTCAAATTCCACCCTCTGCCATGGCGGGACTCCAACCAGTGTTTCCAGAACATTCCCTGGGTCTCTGGATTAACTGTCTAGCGATAATGCCACTCGGCCATCATCTCTCCTAACTTTTGCCTGGAACCATTCTCATATATGTTATAATCTTGCATTGTTTAAGCTACAGTAACCACGTGCTGTGTGCTTTTTTTTTTATTGTTTTCATATTGTATGAATAACTGAGGCCTTGAAAATATTGTGATTTTAACATTTAATGTAGAATTAGGAATGAAAAATACCAACAATTCTCAAACTTGTCAACATCCAAAATTGAATTTCTCCCTAAGAATATTTATGGTTCATTTGTATGTTTTGACTTTTACATCTATCGTAGCATACAGTCAATGTTTCTATATTCTGAAAGAAATGACCCACTGTATTTTAGTGTTACATTTAATTTGATCAGAACAAAAACCAAAAGATCAGCAGATGCTGTAAATCAGAAACAAAAAATGAAATTGCTTAAAAAGCTCAGCAGGTCTGGCAGCATCTATGGAGATAAATCAGAATTAGTGTTTTGGGTCGAGTGACCCGTCCTCATGATTTGATGTTCAGTTTCCAATCTTAATTTTGTAAAATAGGCAGTCCAGTAAAGTACTCTTCATCTGTTTAAAACTTTGTAGTAAATTTGAGCTGCCGAAGAGAGACATGAGGAAAAATACCTGTTAAAAATGTTGTCACTGGTCATGAAAGTCTAATGTATTTCTATCAGCTGTATTTATTTATTTTTATCTTAATACTTCCTTCAGCAAAACAATGGGATTGTAGCAAACTAAAGCCATTTTAGTTGGCAGCTGAAGGATCAAGGATGTTAATCATGTTTCTCCTTTTCCCAGTCTTCTGTTTTTTTTAAACATAGGCAGAACAATAACAAGAGAAATAAGTTTTGAATCTTGCAGCGTAAACAACCATAAGTGCAGGAATCTAACGAAGACTGGAAAAGTAACAGTTAATGGCATGCAGATCTCCATCCCCTCCCTTCCACCTCTTCTGGTTTCTTGTGAATGTTTTTTGGTTTTTTTTCCTCATTTGCTTATCATTTTGAGTAAAGTATTGCAAATCTGATTTTTTTTCTGCATTACCTTTGAAAAATTCAGGTGTAATTTTATGGTTTGGTTTCCAATAAAGAGCCACATGTTGAATATTTCTTATTTGTTATGCAAATTTGAGTCAAATTTTCCCTTTGTTCCACCATTTAAATCTAAAATTCTCCAGGGAAAAAAAAAGCAATTACTTGCTGTTTTGGTATCTATTGGAATTGGAGACTGTGGCTTCATAGTGGAGATCAATCTTTATTCAGGATGGGGCTTGTGATGTACTCTCTGCAAAGCACTTTTTTTTTTAGCCTTGCGCTTTGTGGAATAACTTACTGTGTCATTTAATTTGATTGTTTATAGGAGCTATGCCCTTTACCTGCCCAGGAAAATTTCTTAGGAATTACTTTGACTAAATTCTTTTTGCAAATGTACATGTTTAAATCTCTAATTGTAATTATTCACTAAACCTCTATCTTCCTCTTCTGTCAAAGTTATGTGGACCCCTGATCTTTTTCCATGCACCCTTGTGAAAGGGCCAAAATAATTTGCTAAAAATCTTGTTGCACAGGTCTAACAATCTCTGGTATTTTACCTATATAGTTCCAGTGTCAGGTATTTAATCTACTGTCGATTTTTGGTTATGCCATTGCAATTGATTCAAGATTCTCTGGGTAATCTCATAAAGAACAAAACTCAAGTTTAAATCTTCATGAAGTTCACAATGTTCAGATGCATTTCAGTTTCATATGTTAGAGATTTTATAGATGATTTCTTCACTTGTGTGGCAAATGTGCTTGCAAAGGTATGCATTGAATGCAAAGTCAAAATTTGCATGTGCAATTTGCAAATACTGCCCAACTTTGACAGTCTACTCCCAGTGTGTTTTGTTTCTTGTGTCCTGTATGTGAATTCTTCATTTATCTGCTTAGCCTGCTCAAACAGCAAGACTGTTCTGGGTACTGGCGATCTTCTGTAGTTGGTGTGGGGAAAAATGAGATGTGCTCCAGTTATCACTAGACATTTTTTAAATTAAGCTTTCCTCAGTGTTGGAGCAATTTACTATTATTTTGCTGCTGACTGCAAAATCTACACCTATGAAGCATTACAGCAAAAATTGACTTTCCTATTTATAAGAAGTTTATTCAGATAAATATCTTTATTCCAAACTTGTAACTGTTTGAAAAGACCTAGTTCTTTTTAAGTGATTTTACCCCCATAAAACCCCCATGTCAGTGCACAAATGTTAAAGCTCTGAACATTTACACCAATATGGAAGCACCTTTATATCACTGCAGTATTGCTTTTGGTAAGTAGGTGCTACTTATTGAGTAGATGTGGAAGTGCTGTGCATGCATGCTTGTACCACAAAAGCAAATGGTTCACCAGGGCAGCTCAGTACTTATTTTACATCCTGGATTTATTTTAAGTTGCATGCATTCATAAGAATATCCTATCCATTGCTTATGTCCTCCATTAGGCACATTGGAAAAGACCAAAGACCTGGCATTTTGCACATATAGTCAAAACTGCCTTGGCCTCTGGTACTGTGGGACAACATATAAACCTGGATGACTAAATACTGAAATTTGGTATTGCTCTTTCAAAACATGAAATAAATATAAATAGATTTATGAACGTTGTGTAGATTCAATGCAGGTAAGGTTTGATGTTTAATATAGACTCCAATCTAGATCACTTCACTTATGGAAATGATATATTTTCATTAGGAGCTTGCTCTAATGTAGAGTTTACTTTGTTTAATTTTGTAACATAATACAACTGATTTCAATGTGCAAGACAAGCCCTTTTCTTGGTCACAACAGATTTGCTTTGAAGATTTTTTAACTGTAAATTTAGAAGTTGCACTTCATGCCTTCATTTTTAACCATGTTACATGTTTCAGTGATATGATGGCACATCTGGCATTAAATACCTTTCTACATACCTGTGTTATTTGAATAGCTCGTACACAAAATTGATAGGCATTGAATTCCTAACACTACATTGTTTCCTAAGTTTTATTTATACCTCATTTCAGTTTTCCATAAAAACTATAATCTACCCTGTCGGCTTAAGGACTTGGGTTTTCATCCAGCTAGAAGTGGTCAACTTTCTTCAACTGCAAAGGATCAAAATAAGTACGTGAACAAAAGCATGATTGATTTGACTCCAGGAGGATTCTGGTTCCAGGCGCAACTTGACATAGAACTGGAAAATCTTGCACTTACCTGTTGTGGTAGTGTGTTCTATTTTCTGTCTCTGGACCTAGTTAGTACCCAACTTCAAGCTCAGTTCAAAATTTGGCTTGTGTATCGCCTACTTGTTAGAGAAATGGCTAATTTTGTTTAAATTGTTAACAAGCTTTGTTCCTAACATAGACCCCTCATTGTTTTTTTTTTAATGCAAAGTGATATTAATTTTATCAAGTGAGATCTAAGAGTATTCTTTTCCAATTAAATTGATTGAACAACTGAAATACACAGTTAAGTATATTCTATGTGAAAAGATACTTTCAGAAAGTTACAGGCAATGAAATGGTCAAATCTAAACATGGAAAAATTATCAACCTCCAAAATGAATCAATGAATTTCGATAACTACTTTCAGACTGTGAAACATTGCCATATTGCTCCATCGCAGGGTACATAAAGGCATAGGTCTTACCCTCTGTCAAAGGTTTGAGGCAAAAGTTATTTACTTACTGGTTAGATAGGACGTTTTGTTGAAATGGTTGGGTCTTACTCATCACACATATGTGGCAGTTGCTGTATCAGAATAGAATCCCTACAGTGGAAAAGCAGACAATTCAGCTCAATCGAGTCTTCGCATCCCCTCTGAAGAGCATCCCACTCAGACCCATCCCCCTACCTTATCCCTGAATTTCCTATAGCTAATACATGTAGTCTGCACAGCCTGGACACTACAGGCAATTTAGCATGGCCAATCTACCTAACCTGCATATTCTCGGATGCTTTTTGAGCTTGTTTTTATTATAATATGATAGTAATGGATATAGGTTTGCTCGCTGAGTTGGAAGGTTCATTTTCAGACATTTCATCACCATAATAGGTAACATCTTCAGTGAGCCTCCAGAAGATGTTCCCTATTATGGTGACAAAACGACTAAAAATGAACCTTCCAGCTCAACGAGCAAACCTGTATCTAGAACCTCCACCCAAGCTACAAATCTTCTCAAAACTCGGTAATATAATAGTAATGTTCCATTCCCATAGGTTAGTAAAGCTTGGCTGGGATTTCATTCCTCCCCATCTAAAATATCAGTGATAATGTCGTGACTTTGTTTTTAACGATTACAAATCAAAGGATTGTGCTAACTAATTATAGAAAATGCATCATAAATTATGTTTTCCACATGATAATTGACTTAAAATAGGTATAAATTGCAAAGCTACTGCCTCTAATTTGAATGGCTTGTGTGTTTCTTTTAATCCACAAGTGGAAATGGATATTTAGTCACACGTAGACCTTTGGGAGAACTGAGCAGAGGGTATTTTCTTGAGCTAATGCTCTGCTTATTCAGATGTTAAAAGTGACCACTATGGGATAACACTTTTGCTTGCTGTCCAGGAAAATAGCTTGTCTGAACTTAGACGTTCTTCATTTACACTAGCTGATTCAACTTGTTCTTATTATAAGTTTTTAGCAAAATAATTTGAACAGTAATCCAATTATATTTGGCAGGTAATAATTATCATATTTGATAAAGAACAACAGCCTTTAAAGATGTGCATTTAATAAATATGGTATGGCAGCCAACTTCTAAATTATGCACTCTTAAAATAATTTTTATCCCATGTGTGAATTTTTGTCATTTGTGATTTTTTTTTGCAGTGGTGGAAATTTAGAGAAAGAAGAACTTAGTCAATCCTTTAACAAATTGTACCTGTCTAAAAGCAGAACTGTAGTACTGGTCTGCAAGTTCAGACCAGAAGATTTTGGTGGAAGAAGAAAATCCAAGCAAACAGCTTCATGCTGTTTCCATGCACACATTTTATGAAAGAAATCCAATTAGGAATGAGTTTCTTAATTTTCAGTATTCTACTCTGGCACCTTCTCATGCCTTACATCTGTGATTAGTTCATCAGGGAACCCTTGATATAATTTGTTAATATGACTGACTGCTACTACATTAAGGATGCACACTTTAGGATGATTTTTCAGGGCTGGAATAAAGATTGTCATAATTATTAAAATTGTATGCATTGCATTCCCCACCCAAAAACAAAACATGCATACTCTCTCTGGATTCTTCAAATCTTATGTGAATTCATCATTAATTTTTTGGAAGTAGTTATGAAATATTGAGTAATCCTCATACTGTTTCAGGATTTGTAAGTTATGGTTTCCATTTGACAAGCTTTTCAAATGATTCAGTAGTGCTTTGATAGTGCTAACATCAAATTGTAGCAATGCTTCGGCAGAGGCCATTATCCTGATTCAAGGGAGATCTTGACCAACAGCAACCTTGAAATTGATCTTAATAGCAAATAAAATGTGCTCTAATTCCTGTAAAATCTAATGTATAAATTGTTTTTGACTTTCATCTGTATGTAGAATGTTGAAATTGGGTTAAAGATATATGCTAAATGTAGCCAGTGTTTGGACTATCCCAACATCAGATACAAGTTCATTGTATAAAACTGCTAATTCCACATTAGCTGTATATTGGTAATTTTTAAAAAGGTGTTTTAATATAGTAAATTAGAATATCTACCAGTGAGCGTCAAAGCGTGCTGTTAAACCGAGTAAGGAGAACTTTACATTGTATTTGTATACGGTAGATCTGAACTGGAATTCCTCTTTAGAAAACATTAATGTAAAACACATTAATCTTCCAGTACACTCATGATACAAAATGCATTTCTAATTTGAATATTGCTGGAAAGAGAGACGTTGTCCAAGCTTTTTGTTTTGCAATCATCAGAGCAAACATAATGCAACATTTCAAATGATCACAATTTATACTACAGGAGGAAGGGCTGCTGATTTTCAACAAATCACCTGTTGTGGAGTAGATTCTCTTTCTCTCTAGAAACGTGTGCAGAATTGGGACTAATTTTAAAATTTATTGAAGCACATGTATTTATCAATGACTTCCAACTGGATTTTTACATTTATTATGGTGATCCTTTTTGTGAACAAATATTACTTCAGCGTTGTGACTGACCTTCAGGTTTTCAGAGAAATAAGCTTGTAGAATGTACTGTTTGAACTATACTAGTTGTAGGTAAATGGAAATTGCTAGTAAAAAGGCGCAACTTTTGCAATAAATCTATCGCCCTGTTACCTTGGGTTCCAACTAATGGAACACTTTCTACACCAATTTGCAAAAGCAAGTATTTATCAAAATAGTTTCTATAAAATTCAGCACAAAATGCCAAAGAAATTGGTTTAGTAACTTGTTGATACCATGTCAGTATCCTACTGATTTACCTGAAAACAAATTTCCACTTCTGTGATTGTCGTGTCAATGGCACATACGTTTTGGAAACTTCATATCAGTTTTCTGATCTATTTCTCATTCAAGTCTTTCAGACATATCCAAGAACCCGCTTGAATGATGCTATTATTCACTTTTTAAATTTATTTTCCTGTGCATCTTTGCTTGCATCTCTCTATTTAAAGTCCATTATTTTCAATGTTCACTGTGGTTTGTCGTCCCATTTTTTTTGGCCACTTTACTTTGCAGTTTTAGTTTTATCTTTTCTCCTGGTTCCTGATTCCCCTGCATGCCACTAACTGGTTTAAATAGTGTGTTAATTGATTTGTGAATTCAGGCTGAATTGCATCATCAGCAGATGTCTGATCCGGACCTACTGGAGGAATCGTCTTCCCTGCTGGATCCAAGTGAGCTTGGACGCGGTGCGCCCTTGAGACTTGGGTAACTTAATTTTTAAATTAGTTTTAATCTGAAACCTACTTCCTGTGGAAACAGAAATATAATTCCTTTACCAGAATTGCTCAATTTGTGACGATCTGATTGCATGCTTGAGTTTCAGGTGACTTTGGAAATCAGGGACAATCTTTGATTTTTAAAAGTAGACTCTTTATAAAACATTTTAGTACAATTTCTTTGTGAATAAGTATTTATGATTTTCTTTTCATACATTCTCTTTGATTGGCTGTGGAAGTTGCATTCCTTTCTCTCCCTATTTGCCTATGTTTCCTCAGCAAGTTAAGATTCAGTGGCTTGGGAGACTTTAAATTGGGAAAATTACCTGAATATTTCTGAGTGCATCTATCATAAGAGTTGCATTTTATGATAGTGGATAGTAAACTATCTGTAATAGTTTACTTGATGTTATGGCAGGTGAGCAGTGATAGTATAATTCTTCAGTTGACCTGCCTGACTGTAACTGGTGCTTTTATAAGTATTTATTTGCCAGTTCAGTGTGTATTCAACTGTCTTGCATGCTGAGACTGTTCATTTTGTTTTAAATCCACAGGTTTTCTTGTGAATGTAAAATATATATTTAATACCAGATATATTTTTTTAAAAATGCTCCAACACTCACTCGTGCATATTAAAGAGTTATATAGCCAAAACTGCAAAGATGGCAAGCAGTTTTCTCAAAAAAAAATTAGTTGCATATGGATCTTGTAGATTGACTTGGATAATTTCAGGCTGGGTTTGGTCATCTTTCTGGATGGTTTGAAATGTTGATTAAACAATCAGTGCCTTTTACTTTGATTCATCAACTGCTTGGCAGACATTGAGGAAGCTGTCTGTGGTGGTTGGCTGGTTAGAGGCAGGCAGGACATAGGTTTGCAGAGTGAATGGAGAAAGAGAGCCATTGCCAATCCTCCTCTTGCGATTTACCCGTTCAAGGGCTTTCTGGTTGCTGATTGGGCCTCTAAAAGCAACTCCTTGAAAAACAAGTGGTTAGCTTCCTGTTGCCTGACCTTCTTTCACAAACTAACTAGTTACCAAGCATGGTTGTCATAAACGCATTCCAGGGCCACTATTTAAAGTGATGAAATTAAAATTTGATAATTGTGGCCCTTCTCTCAGCTGGATGCTGCTGTTGAAAATGACTGAGTTTAACGGCTTAGTCTTTACTTGTCTGAGTCATCAGAAGGTAGAAATCCACACTCATTTACGCTTGTCCTGTGACCAGACACAGGCCCGATTCTAAGTTGATATTTTTAAAGTTGCAAGATGAAGCTATGTAAATGAGGTGCCATTTTGAAACCTGCTGTTTAGGTCACTTGAGTCTTTATGAAACTTTTTTCTGTGGTTTTTCCATGCTTTAAAATAATTCAGTTTTTGAGACTATTTATAATATTGTCCATTGGGTTTAATGTGTATATTTTGGGAATGCATAGTATGTACTTTTTAAGAATGTGATTTTAAGAAGAAAAACTGACCAATAAGCATGCATTTCTGAAAATCATAAGAACAGTATGTTTAAAAATAATAAAATCCACAAGTTTGCTTTCGGTAGCTGAGTACTTTATGCATAAACCTTATCAGAATTCATTCAAAATAAAATCAAAGTGAACAACGCTAATTGTGTGCATTAGAGAAATTCAAATGTATATCTTAATAAAAACATTAGTCTATTTGATCTGTTTTAGTCTTTGCATCACCCTGGGATGCATTCTGTATTTTGCCTATATATTTATACAGCTTTATGACAGTGCATATACTTTTATATACAGCTTTGTAGCTGGAGTGATAAACCGAGAGAGGATTCCTACGTTTGAACGAATGTTGTGGCGAGTATGCAGAGGAAATGTCTTTCTACGCCAAGCTGAAATTGAAAATCCCTTGGAGGACCCTGTAGCTGTAAGTACCTGGCATGAAATCTTAATAAACAGTTAAATGAAGATTGAAACCATAACAGCAAAAAAAGTCCGCTACTGCTGTGGTTTAATTCTTTTGCAACACTGGTTATAGAATAACTTTGAAATCCAGTGATTTTACACCCACAGATGAACCAGTATTGCAGGCACTTTTTAGAAGTTGTAACCCCACCGCTGTTGAAGAGCTTATGCTCGAAACGTCAACTCTCTTGCTCCTCAGATGCCACCTGACTGACTATGCTTTTCCAGCATCTCACTTTTTGACTCTGAGGAGTAAAAATAGGCAGGTTTTCTAGGAGCTAAAAGCAGTTCCTTTTTGAGTACAGGACGAATTTGTGCAGGCTTTCAAGATTGTAGAATCTCCAACCTGTATGTAGACAGACCAACGAGGGGAGAGGCCATGTTGGATTTGGTTCTCTGCAACGAGCCAGGGCAGGTGTCAGATCTCGGGGTGGGAGAGCACTTTGGTGAAAGTGATCACAACTGCCTCACATTTAGCATAGCCTTGGAGAGTGAAAGGAGCAGTTACCGAGGGAAGGTATTTAATTGGGGAAAAGGAAATTATGACTCTATCAGACAGGAGTTGGGAAGTACAGACTGGGAGCAATTGTTCCATAGAAAGGGCACAGCAGACATGTGGAGAATATTTAAGGAGCAGTTGTTGTGAGTGATGCACAAATTTGTTCCTCTGAGATAGGTAAGAAGGGGGAAGATTAAGGAATCTTGGATAACGAGAACAGAGGAACGTCTTGTCAAAAGGAAGAAGGCAGCTTACGTAAGGTGGAGGAAGCAAGAACTAGCACAGCTTTAGAGGATTACAGGCTAGTTAGAAAGGAGCTCAGAATTGGACTGAGGAGAGCCAGGTGGTGGCACGAAAAAGGCTTGACAATAAAGATTAAGGAGAGCCCAGAGGCATTTTACTTATACGTGAGGAATAAGATAATGATCAGGGAGAAGGTTGGACTGATCAGGGATAGCATAGGGAACTTGTGCGTGGAGTCTGCGCTGATAGAGGAAGCCCCAAATGAGGTTTTTTCTTGGTGAAAACCGAAGCAAAGGGAACTTGTTGTAAATGAAAACTTAGAGGAGCTGGGATACAGTCTTGACGAGATGAAGATTGATGAAGTTGATGTGCTGGAAATTTTGGAAAATATTAAGATTGATAAGTCTCCAGGGCCAGACCAGATTTATCCTAGGCTGCTCTGGGAAGCGAGAAAGGAGGTTGCTAAGCTGCTGGCGAGGATATTTGCCTCCTCACTTTCCACAGGAGTCATACCGGAGGATTGGAAGGAGGCGAATGTTGTTCTTCTTTTCAAGAAGGGTAATGGGGAAGTCCCTGGCAATTACAGACCAGTCAGCAAAGTTTGGAAAGAATTCTGAGGGATAGGATTTATGACTTTGGCAAAGCATGGTATGATTAAAGGCAGTCAGCATGGCTTTGAGAGGGGCAGGTCATGCCTCACAAATCTTATTGAGTTCTTTGAGGCGGTGTCAAGACCGGTCGACAACGGTCGAGCAGTGGATGTGGTGTATATGGACTTCAGCAAGGCATTTGATAGGGTTCTCCATGGTAGGCTGATTCATAAAGTCAGGAAGTATGGGATACAGGAGATTTGGCTATCTGGATTCAGAATTGGCTGGCTGACAGAAGGCAGAGAGTGGTTGTAGATGGGAAGTATTCTGCCTGGACGTCACCGTTGAGTGGGGTCCTGCAGGGCTCTGTTCTTGGGCCTCTGCTCTTTGTAGTTTTCAAAAATGACTTGGATGAGGAGGTTGAGGGGTGGGTTTGTAAATTTGCAGATGACACAAAGGTTGGAGGTGCCGTTGATAGAGGGCTGCTGCAGCACGCTGCAGCACGACATAGACAGGATGTAGAGCTGGACTGAGAAATGGCAGATGGAGTTCAACCTGGATAAATGCAAAGTGATGCATTTTGGAAGGTCGAACTCGAATGCTGAATATAGGATTAAAGACAGGATTCTTGGCAGTTTGGAGGAACAGAGGGATCTGGGTGTGCAAGTACATAGATCCTTCAAAGTTGCCACCCAAGTGGATAGGGTTGTTAAGAAAGCATATGGTGTTTTGGGTTTCATTAACAGGGGATCGAGTTTAAGAGCCGTGAGGTTTTGCTGCAGCTCGACAAGACCTTGGTGAGACCACACTTGGAATATTGTGTCCAGTTCTGGTCGCCCTACTATAGGAAAGATACAGAGACTTTGGACAGGGTGCAAAGAATGTTTACCAGGATGCTGCCTGGACTGGAAGGCTTCCCTTATAAACTCGGACTTTTCTCTCTGGAGAGAAGGTGAAAGAGAGGAGACCTGATCGAGGTGTACAAAATAATGAAAGGAATAGATAGAGTCAATAGCCAGAGACTTTTCCCCCAGGGCAGGATTGACTCCTACGAGAAATCATAGTTGGAAGATATTAGGAGAAAGCTATAAAGGAGACATCAGAGGTAGGTTCTTTATGCAGAGAATTGTGAATGCATTGCCAGCTGTGGTGGTGGAAGCAGAGATGTTGGGGACATTTAAGTGACTGCTGGACATGCACATGGATAGCAATGAGTTGAGGGCTGCATAGGTTAAGTTACTATATTTGACATTAGGATTAAATCTCGGCACAACATCGCGGGCCAAAGGGCCTGTACTTTTCTATGTTCTATGTTCTGCCTGAATTTTAGGTTGAATCTACTGATCCTGTATTAAATACATGCAGTAGTTTGTTTTTTCCACTGACTTCACCAAGTAATGCAGATTTTTAAGATGCTGAATGTTAAACATATGTTTGTGTTATATAGTGGGTATGCAAATATTTTTGAGGTGTAGACTGAGTTCAGTGTCCCCAGTGTATGGAAGGCACACAGTGATTTGGATACTGGTTGAATTACATTTGGCTGATTTTGTCTTTTAAGCAAGCAAGTGAATGCTAGGAGGTGAATTAGTCGAGGTGGAGCCATAGACAATGTAATAATAAATTATTGCTAATTGTGACATTTCTTCCTTTTTTTTGTTTTGGATGCTGCAAATGAGAGTTTCTGGCAGCAATTAAATGGCTGCACACACAAAGTAATGTAGCTACTTGAAAATGATGCCAACGCATGGCATAAGTTGAATTACTGTTTATCTCCAATGGAATTTGTGGTTTTAATGATATTGTAATTTTTAACAGCCAGGGATAAGCATACAAATTTTGCCTCAGCAGTCTTCTCCACCAGTAAAGTGGGGGCTGGGGGGAAAGAAATCTGTAGATACCATCTACTGATACAGATAGTGACTATCTTCAGATCGAGCGGAACAGGCATTATTCCCTTTGTTTGTCCTTTCACATTGGCGTCAATATGTTTGTTTCCACTCAAATTTCAGCATGGTCTAATTTTTAATTTTGCTATCCTGGTAAAACTGGGAATTCAGATTAATGTTTGTTTTCTTTCAGGGAGGTCAGGTAGACAAATCCGTCTTCATTATTTTCTTTCAAGGTGACCAGTTGAAAAATCGAGTGAAGAAAATTTGTGAAGGGTGAGATTGCATATTTGTTTCTTGTTGGTTATGCATTAATTCCCATTAACTGAACAGTTAAACCTTTATCCATCATGCCCATGTCATCAGAGTATTTGATGAGCTACTAGATTATTAGTCCCGTGACCTTACCACTCTGCTATTGCCTCTAGGGAGAACTGATCATTTTACTTGATGAATTTGATTATTTGTGAATATTATTTTTTTTATTTACTTCAGCTAGCTTTCAAAATAAAAATAACCTGGGATTGCAGTTCAAAGATAATCTGGTGTTTACTGGTAATCTGATAGCGCTACTAGTGTGCAGTAAGTAAAAACATTTACTTCAGAACACTGGCAATAACAATTTACTGAGAACTGCCTTCTTACAGGTTTCGAGCCTCCCTCTATCCCTGCCCAGAAACTCCTAATGAAAGAAAGGAAATGTTAGCTGGTGTCAACACACGAATTGATGATCTTCAAATGGTATGATATTCATCAGTATTTTTGTACTTCATAATTGACTTGCGATTTTTCTGTAAAGTTTAGAGACATGTTTTTTAAGATATTAACGCAAACAGTATTTGTCTTTCCCTTTTAAGGTTAATTATTTTTATGAAATAGAAACAGAAGTAAATCATTCAGTCCCTCAAACCTACTCCGTCTCCGTCGTTCCATAAGAATGTGTCTGATCTTCTGTTTTTTTGAGTTTGACATTCCCATCTACCTCCTAATAATTTTTAATTCTCTTGCCTATTGTGAGTCTATCCACTTCTGTCTTTAAACTATTTAATGACCCTGCTTCCACAGCCTTCTGAGGAAGAGAGTTGCAAAATTGTTCAGCTCTCTGAGAGAAGTTTCTGCTTGAGAAGGTGACCCATAATTTTAAAGCTGTGCCTCCAAGTTCTCGACTGGTTGTCAAGTGGAAACAATCTTTTCACGTTCACCTTGTTCAGGACTTTAGACATTTAGTCGTTAGCCCTCACTAAACTCCATTTGAAGCAAATGCAGCCTGTCTAACTGATTCCTTATGAAACAATTTTCTATATCAATCTTGTAAACCTTCTCTGGACTGCCTCCAAAGCACTTACAACCTCCTTTTGAAATAAAGAGACCAAAATTGCACTCCGTATTTGAGATGTGGTCTCAGCAACAATGTTATTAATTGTATTGTACTTATTTTCAATTGGTCCAACATGGTTGGACATTAATGGATTTCCCTTTACGTTGTAATCCTGTTTCTTCTAATATAACCTGGTTACAAACTATTTTAATTTAAATATTAGCATTATTTTACTGTTGTAGTGACTTACATTTTTGTTATTATACACATGGAATATTTGAAGAAGGTGCAGTGCTGACGTTAAAATCTAACTCTTTATGCCACTCCAATTCTCAGTCCATTAGTGAGACATTTGTGTGCTTTAATAGTCACTCCTCGAATTCACTCACCAATTATATGTATGGGAATTTTCAGCCAATATATTTCACAGATTACATTCAGCTCCCTAATTTAGTAGACACTGGGCTGTTTGCCCGTTGAAAGTTTGTTTGGGTACAATAGCTGCATATCTGCGCACATCATCATCATGCTACCTTAGAACTAAGCATTCAAACATTAAATGTAAGTGTAACATCTAAGGTTCCTGTCATCAGTTATGCAAGTTAACAATACCTTTTATTCTATCGGGCGGGGCAGTGTCAATCTTTTAATCATATTAGAAGAGCTTTGAGAGCATCAAGACGATTTCTATGACTTTGGAGTATAAAAATTGTTAGTTTATGATCAGAAATAAAACAGGAAATGCTGTAGAAACTCAGCAGATGTAGCAGTGTCCCTGGAGAGAGAAACCGAGTTAACATTCCAAATACCAAGACATTTCTTTGGAACTGAAAAAGATTCATTGGACTTGAAATGTTAAGTGTTTGTCCCCCCATGGTTGTTGCCACACTTGCTGAGTTTCTCCAGGACTTCCTGGTTTTTTTTTTAGCAATCTCCTGCATCTGTGGAATTTTGCTTTTGTCTCAGGTTATGGCCAGTATGTATAAAGGTGTTTTTGTTTTATCCAGGAGAAAGTTTGCCTAGTTAATACTCTTTGCTGTTTTCAAAAGTCAGCTTAGACTGGATTGTTGGAGATGTGTGAAATAGAAATGCTCAGTTTTGTTCAATTTTTTTTTCCCTCTTCCAATACTTTTGGTTTCTTTGCTCGTTTACCCTCTTCCTGTGTGCTACTGATTTGGGCTGAGCTCTGCAACGTAATGGAGCAAACTCATGTCCATTATTGAGGTGTAATGCAGAAATCCAGTAGATGATGATATTTTCCATAAACTTATTTGTCCTCTCCAGGTCTTAAATCAGACTGAGGATCATCGTCAGAGGGTTCTGCAGGCAGCTGCAAAGACCATTCGTGTATGGTTTATTAAAGTACGAAAAATGAAGGCCATCTATCATACCCTTAACCTCTGTAATATTGATGTAACTCAAAAATGTCTAATTGCGGAAGTCTGGTGTCCAGTTACTGACTTGGATTCAATTCAGTTTGCCCTCCGCAGGGGTACGGTAAGTGCACTCAGAAATTCAGCAATTTTTTTTCCTTTCACAGGATGTAGTAGTTGCTGGCTAGGACAGCATTTTATATCTATACCTAATTGCTCTTGAGAATGTGATGGTAAGCTACCTCCTTGAATCACTACCATCCATGTGATGTAGGTACACAAACAGTGCCCCTAGGGACAGAGTTCCAGGAGTTTGACCTAGTGGCAGTAAAGGAACAGTGGTTAGAGTTCCAAATTAAGATGATATGTGAAGGACAATGTGCAGTTGATGATCCATATTTAGTTTGCATCTCCTTGACTCATGAACCTCAGGCAGCACTCCAAGTAAGTGACAAATCCAAGTGATGTAAGTTCCATGAAAAATCTCAGATTCTAAAAGGAATGAGAAGATGAAGGAACATCAGGTGTTTTTAAACCTGATTTTATTCACAAGCTTGAATCTGTTTGGTGTTACATTTTCATTCATGGAACTTAATAAACAGGAAGGGCCCATTTCCTATCCTGAAAATGGTAGGAAACTTTAGGTTTTCTATTGTAAATATGTAGAGTTAGATCTTTACATTTCAATACTTAAACATTGTAGTTATTTGAGACACTTGGAGAGCTCCCCTAACTTTTCTACTCACATTTCGCTTCATTTAGTGTAAAGGTATTTAGACAGTCTCTTCAAAATGATCTATACTGAAGAAGTTTCTATTTTTAGGAACGCAGTGGATCAACAGTTCCATCCATCTTGAACAGGATGCAAACCAGCCAGACTCCTCCAACTTATAACAAGACCAACAAATTTACTTACGGCTTTCAAAACATTGTGGATGCATATGGAATTGGTACCTACAGGGAAATTAATCCTGGTAAGAAGTCACATTGTACAGCCATAATGTTGCATATCAAATCATCTGTTTTTCTGTAAACTTGACTTTCTGATTATTTTAAAGCTAGACTGGTTCATGTTCTAATTGTGTTTTTGTTTTCTACAGCTCCATATACAATTATTACCTTCCCTTTTCTCTTCGCTGTTATGTTTGGGGATTTTGGCCATGGAGTCTTAATGACTGCTTTCGCCATGTGGATGGTGTTAAGAGAGAGCCGCATATTGTCTCAGAAAAGTGAAAATGAGGTATTTTTTAAATAGTGCACAATTTGCTTGGTGATTTTTGTGGATTAAAACATGATAACAATTTCTCATGTTAGATGTTACCCCCACCGAGTACCCTGACCTACGTTTCAACTATTGGCCTAGACAATAAACAGAAACTTTTAAGCATTCATGTCTTATAGCAACTGAATAATTACTAGCATTTTTTTTGCATCTTTTTTTAAAAAGGCATTGAGAAGTTGGGATTGCTCAAAAACAAGAAACTCAATTTTTTAAAAATGTGCTTTTGTTTTACATCATACTTGACAGGCAGCTGTATGAACCATTGTTCATGTAGAAATAAATTTATTGCAGTGATGCAGGGAAGTGTGTTTCATTATATTCACGATCCATAACTAAGTTCTGAAATTCTTCCTCTAACTTTTTGCTTTATATAATATATGCCTTTAACACCCAACTTCTTTGACAAACTGCTCACTTATTCTAATATTTACTTGTATAATCAGTGTCCTCTTTTTGGGATAATGTTCCTGTGAACCATCTTGGTCTATTGAATACACAATAGACACTATATAAATGGAAGTTGCTATGCTATAATACTGCTTTGATTCTGTGATCTTTAAATGGGGATTCTGCCTGCTATCTTCAATCCTCATACCTTGTACTGCTTTCATGTTGCTTCATACGTAATCTTTTTGGACCATCTGTGGTTTCTAAATTAACAACAGATACTTATAATTTCTCTGGATTTAATTTCACAGAACCACAGAGGTAGTATGGTGCAGAAGAAAGCCATTTGGTCCATTGGCTCATTAAATGTGCATCATTACCAGTGACAATTTCCTTTTTCCCCATATCCTTACATATTATTTCAATCCAAGTTATAATCAAGTGCCCTCTTAAATGACTCAGTTGAATCTGCCTCCATCTGACTTCTAGGCAGTATATTCCACACCCTAACTATTTGTTGAATGTAACAGGTGTTTCCTCATTTCACCTTTTCTTCTTTTGCAGATCATTTGAAACGCATGTCCTGTTGTTCTTGCTCCTTTTATGAGTGCAAACAGTTTCTCCTTAACTACCCTTTCTAGTCCACTTTTGATTTTTAAAAATCTCAATCAGATTTCCTCTTCGCTGCCTTCTTTCCAAGGAGACAAAAAAAACTGCAAATGCTGGAATTCAAAATAGATTTCGGGTATAACCCACCCCCAGCCCTGAATAAGGGTTACACCTGAAACATCGACTTCTCCACCTCCTGATGCTGCCTGGCTTGCTGTGTTCGTCCAGCCTCCTGACTGTCTATTTTCTTTCCAAGGACAGCAATCTCAGATTCTTTGATCTATCCTTGCTTATTCCGAGAACCATTCCTGTTGACCACTCTTGCACACTCTCTTTGCGTTCACACCCTTTCTATAATGTAGTGCTCAGAACTGTACACAATACTCCAGCTGAGGCCTAATAAGTGTCTCAGTTATAGTGTTAAAATTTGCCACTTAAAGGTCATAATACTGCAGGAATGAAGTGAGCAAAAGTGACAGTAATCCAAAGCTGTGATATCAATGATAAGAGGAAAGCCTGAGTCTGGATTAGACTTAGAAAGGAATGTAGATTTCTAATCTCGGTGAGTACTTTGAGGTATGTTGAGCTACCTAGGGAGCCAGAAAAACCCCAATTATGTAATGAATGGGTAAGTTTTTAGTTTTAGCATCTTCAGTCTTGAAATAGCTTTGTTTAATCCACTGAGCACAATTGCTAATAAGTTAAAGTAATTTACTGCCTTGTATTGTTGCAACAATGTAGAAACTTTTAGAATTTTTGAAAATTAAACTTTGTTCTGATAGATTTTCAGCACTGTCTTCAGTGGTCGCTACATTATTTTACTCATGGGGATTTTCTCTGTGTATACTGGCCTAATATACAATGACTGCTTCGCAAAGACTCTCAACATGTTTGGATCATCATGGAGTGTTAGACCGATGTTTCAGCCAACAGGAAACTGGACGTAAGTTTTGTAGAACTAAGATAACGTTGCTGTGTTGATTTTTAAATTATTTTAATATGAATTTTTTGTGAAGCATGTTTATGCTAGGAAACATAACAATACATTTCTAAAATCTGGTGCCAAAATCGAGTGAGGCTATGGGTTTCAGATGCAATATATCCAAACTTAAAGAAAAGACTAACCTAGGTGGGGGATTTGTATATTGAGGAGGATGTAAAGAGTGTTCAAGGTGATTTGGACAGGCACAGTGAATTGGCATGAATGTGGCACATAGAATATAATGTGAATAAGTGTAAAATTATACAGGATAGATACAAAATAAGATAATTACTGATGTAGAACCAGCAGAGAGAGTTTCAATAAGGGGCAAGCCACTTAGAAGTAAAATGGGGAGGAGTCACTTGGTGGAGTTAATTTTTGGAATGCTCTACCATAGAGAACTGTGAAAGTGCAGTGATTGAGTATATTCAAGGTAGAGTTGTCCTGAAGAAGGGTCACTGGATCTGAAATGTTAACTCTACTTCCTCTCTACAAATGCTGCCAGACATACTGAGTTCCTCCAATTTCTGTTTTTGTTTCAGATTTCCAGTATCCTCAGTTCTCTTTTTTTTGTTATTGCATGTGCCCATTTTGGGAGTTTCTATCTCTCTGGCTTCAGAATTTTCGTTAATGCTGGTTTAGTTTTAATAATATTCTCATGAACGCTTCACAGGGAGAAAACCCTTCAAGGTAATCAACATCTTCAGCTGGACCCTGCTCAGCCTAATGTCTTTAATGGGCCATATCCATTTGGAATAGATCCTGTAAGTTAATTCTGTGTTTGCTTTTGAATTTTCACTTTTCATTATAAAAAAAAACAAAAAAAACACAAATTATCCTGCCTCTATTTTTAACTGTTTATACATGTAGAAACATAGGGCTAGAATGCATAAAATACCAAGTTAGGCGTCTGATTGAATTAGTCTTTAATTGTTTTTGTGATATTATCTTTGACTTCGAATGTATATTTTGCTTGTGGGCAGATGGAAAATGGATTATAATCCCATTGGTTCATTTTGACTCAATCATCCTTTGTGCTTAAATGGAGGTATTGGCTTGTTACAGAATTCAATTTGTGCACATCACTGTTTATTGCCTGAAGATCCTGAAATATCCCAGTAAACCATGCCTTGTTTTTTAAAGCTAAAAAATTACTTCATGATGTTTACTTCCAAACTTTAAACCTACAATTTTCAGAAGTTATTGAATGGTTTGATTGAGAAGTGATATTTTAAGGGATGAGTAGAGAAACCTACTTGCTAATTATTTCTGTTAATATTCCTGTATGTTATGATCTCAATCAAAATTATCTCTTTTCCCTCAGATATGGAATATTGCTACAAATAAACTAACGTTTCTTAACTCGTTTAAAATGAAGATGTCTGTGATATTGGGTGTTGTCCATATGGTCTTTGGCGTTTCTCTCAGCCTCCTGAATCACATGTGAGTACATTTTAAGCCAAGTTTGAGTTTTTAAAAGTATGGAAAAGTAGCTGTTGTCTGTTGCTACATGAATGTTGACCTTCTTTGAGGTATATTTCTTGTATCTGAAACCTGGTCTCTGTGTAAACTGCAGCATGTACAATCTAAAGGTTACAGGAAACCATGGGCCAGTGAGCTGTTGTAAGCTGTTACTGACAGTTTTTTCAGTAGTTACAATGTTTATGCTTATGGAGAAGATTTTGGCGGTTGGGGGCTTTTCACAAAGTATCAGTTAGGGTTTTAAAAAAAAGCGCAAGTTTTTGAAACAAAATTTTCGCTTGTGCTGTAATGTGTATGCTAAAAGTATCTTAGATCAGAAACATAAGCTAATTTTGTGAAGTTCAAATTCAGATTTGACTAACCAAGGCTATGACCTGGTATTATTATTGTAGTACCATAGGTGCTTTCTCTTGTCACATATATACTAAGTTTATTAAAGGCTAAGATGGATTGATTTTAATCAGTAAGCAAATCGACACTTGTAGGGAAAAGGCAAGAAAGTGGCAAAGCAGACTTGATAGGATTCTGCTCCTGCATCTTATGGTCTTATAAGTTACTATCTCCTAGACCACCATAATCTATTAACTTGCTAGGGCTATTAATTAAATTAATTTTTAGGCACATTGGATGAGACAAACAGTTTATGGGGTACTTGTGTATTCTTGCATTTGAAATTAATGTACTGCTAAATTGTTAAGTTCAGATTCTGACATGAGTTTTTTTTCTCTCCTTTTTTTATTTGTAGATATTTTAAAAAGCCGCTGAACATCTATTTTAGCTTTATCCCCGAAATAATTTTTATGTTGTGTTTGTTTGGCTACCTTGTCATCCTCATCTTCTATAAGTGGACTGCTTATGATGCTAGCACTTCAAAAGATGCTCCCAGTCTTCTCATCCACTTCATCAATATGTTCCTATTCAGTTACAATGATAAAACCATGAAATATCTGTATAAAGGACAGGTACGTAACTGTCTTGGAGATTTAGATTATAGACAAGATTTAAGAATGTGTTCTAAATGAGTTTAGTTACTTGGCTGCTCCCTGCTATTAATTTAAAACTCATTTTAAAAAATCGGTATATGAGACTTTAAAGCAGCCTGGGGCTTGTCTTTTGTTGTGTACAACAGTAGATTGATAAGTTGTCCTGAATCATTGGAACAAAATCTCTTCTTCTCTTGATCAAGTATATGCTAGCAGCAACTATTAGCTTTTCACCAAAGTGTAGTAATACATCAGGTCTTCTGTTTTAACAGCGAGGTCTCCAGTCCTTCTTGGTGGTGGTAGCTCTGCTGTGTGTTCCATGCATGCTTGTGGTAAAACCACTCATACTGCGCCATCAACATTTGAGGAGAAAACATTTGGTAAGGTATTTAAGATATGTTTTGGAATTCAGATGTTCATTTCTATATTTATCTTCCACTACTGTGGAGGGCAAAAACTGCATGGTTCAGTGAAATACAAAACTACGAATTGCATTTAACTGAATTGCTGGAGTTGATGAAGAAAATGCTGTCGATGTGGTTTAAGTGGACTTCCAGAAAGCATTTGGTCGTGTTATATGCAACAAGTTTGAGCAGGATTAGGTCATGGTGTAGAAGGAGCATAGAGTGGTCTGGTGGTACAATGGTTAGCACTGCTGCCTCACAGTGCCAAGGACCTGGGTTGGTTTCCAACCTAATTTGCACATTCTCCTTGTATCTATGTGGGTTTCCTCTCACAGTCCAAACATCTGCAGATTAGGTGGATTTGCAACGCTATTTTGCCCATTGTGTCCAAGGATGTGCAGGCTAGGTAGATTAGCCATGGGAAGTGCAGAGTTATAGGGTAGGATGGTGGGTCTGAGTGGGATCCGAGGGTCAGCGTGGACTCAATGGGCCAAATGGCCTGCTTCCATACTGTAGGGATTTTATGATAACATTGATATGAAGTTGGCTGAGTTTGTAATGGAGTTTGCTGGGGATTGGAGTGAGCATCCTTGCATTTCCTATACTCGACCTTGCTTTATAGGGTGCAATTCAAAACGTACAGGTGATATGAACCTTGGATGTATTATGAATTGTGAGGAGGGTAGTTCAAAACTTCAAAAAGATGCAGGTAGTTGCTGGATTGTGTAGACAAATGGCAGATGGAGTTCAACACAGCAGTATGAAGTGATTTGATTTGATAGGGAAAGAGAAAACAAAATAAAGTATAGATAGTGCATGTTGCTACCACTGTGCATGAGTACTGGAGTGAGAGAATTTGTTAACATGCTGCCAGTCAAGTGGGCTGTTTTGGCCTGGGTGATGTCGACCTTCTTAATTGGTGTTGGAGCTGTACTTATCCAAGCAGGTAGAGAGTGTTCCATCATACTTCTGACTTGTGCTTTGTGAATGATGGACTTCAATGAGTCAGGAGGTGAGTTATTCATTACAGAACTGCAGTCTCTGATCTGCTTTTGTAGCCATAGGAAAACAGAAAGTTTAAAGAAGTGATAGGTAAAGATAACAAAGCAAATTAGTTATTAGAATTGACTATATCAAACAAAGCAAAAAAAATTATGTCAGTCTGCAGTTTAGTACATTGTAGAAAGGTTAGTTGATGATTAGAAATTTTATTGTGGTCTTTTGCCACATCTCTCCAAATTTGTGTTCCTGTTTCACAGGGGACACACAACTTTGGAGGAATAAGAGTTGGGAATGGACCAACTGAAGAGGATGCTGAGATAATCCAACATGATCAGCTTGATACCCATTCAGAAGATGGAGAGGAAGTAAGTAATGACATGATGCACTAACTAGAGCTTGTTTGTTTGTAGATTTGGGTTTCCTCTTGAAGGAGTTGATCTTTCGCCTTGTGTTGTTGCTGTAGCTTGTAATTCATTTAAATAAAATTTAAAAGGCATTAATTGTGAATTGTCAGCACAAATTGATGAATAGCAGGCACGTGAAGACGTGTGTTTTTATATATAGTTTGTTTGTGACTTGTAAAAAATTTTTGTGAGGTGATCTTTTTTTAAATCTGTTCTCTATTTTGCCTGATAAATTCGTTTTTTTGGTTTCATGGACATTTTTGTGGGGCAGGTAATGCCAGTCCTTAATCATTTTACTGTGCCAAATGTTTCTTCCTCCAAAGAGCTTGGATAAGCTTCATAAACCTGAGCATCATTGCCTGACATTAATATGATATTGCACCTGTTTACAGAATATTTTTGAATCCTAACAACTTTAAATTTAGATCCAGATTATTTAACTTGCTAAAATATGTTGTGGGCATCATGATTCGTTAATAACAATGTTTATTTATATGGAACCTGTGTATTTATAATTCAGTGCAGTTTTGTTTTATTATTTTGTTTGTTTAAATACTTCGATTCAAATTGAGATTTGCAATTACACTGAATGCTGTAAAGCCTTCCTTTAGGCTTTCTAACCCAAATGGAATGCTGACTTTTATTGTTCTTTTGGGTTTTTTTATTCTGCTTCTGTTGAAGGTTTAATGTCATTTCTAGGAATTAGTGTATCTGTAAATTTTGTGAAATCTTTATTTTAATTCCAGGGAATAAAACTCCTTTTAATTTCTGCTTCCACCTTTTGGTTTAAAACAAAACCCAAGAACCTTTGACCCTAATGTTACAGAAATTGCATAAATTGTCTTTTAATCACTGGATGATGTTTGAACAATTCCGTTTTGGTTATTTTCAATAAAAATGATGTGCCTTTTACTTGTATTATGCATGAATTGTATTAACTATTAATTATATGTTCATGTTCTCATTGCATTTAACTGCACTAAACATGTAATTTTTTTGCAAGCCCACTGTGGAAGAATTGGTAAGGCTGCACTTGATACCTGCTTTGAGTATTTATCTAGACTTATTTCATTGTCCATTATTAACATAGCTCAGTAAATTTTTAATTGTACAAAATACTTTGAAATTTAATGACATATTTGAATGTCAGTCAAGGAAATTCTGAACTTTAAGCAATAAAGTTTTATGCTGTAAAGTAATTTATGCATTTCACAACATTGCTCCTTATTAGATGCAAGGTGAGCTAAGGTTGTCAGTTTTCATTCCCCTTCTCTCCACCCCCGCCCCCCCCCATGTCACTTTAGGAATATCACAGCTCTCTGGGCTTTGTCATGTTTATGCTTTTATTTTCCCTAACACAAGGCTGCATGGCTGTTGTGTGAAGTTGGTCATTGTGTTTTTGTGCACTGCAGGATCATGTTTGAACCCAAATGCTGGCAAACAGGATCACATTTATTTAGGATTTCTGGTCAGCATGGACGAGTTGGACCGAAAGGTCTGTTTCTGTGCTGTGTATCTCTATGACCCTACAACCTAAATTTTCTGTTGGTATAATCTTGATGGAAGTTAAGTTTGGGCCGTCTCAGTACATTATCAAATGTGCATGGGTCCAAGGTACACAATCCTGCATAAATTGTCATTTCAATACAGCTGATCCAAAGAGTGCTGTTGAGGAAAAAATGCGCAGTTGCAATGTTTTTCTGAGGTTGGATTGAAGCACATTGGAAGTTTCATAAGTAATTTCTGTGACCTCAATGCAAATTATCAAAAAACATCTATAATTTCATCACTGTTTCCAACACTTAACAACATGCATAAGTTCAGTACCATTTTTTTTAAAAAATCAAGGTTATGTTGTAGATATAAGATTTTGGATATTTGAAACATTCAATGCTACAGTTTTGTGTAATATTTTGGAAAATCAGAACTAATACTGTTTTATACATAATAATAGAAATATTACTATTCCATACTGACACTTATCTTTTAATCTGTTGCTTGTAGTTTAACTTTGGTGACGTTGCCGTACACCAGGCGATCCATACCATTGAGTACTGCTTGGGATGTGTTTCTAACACTGCCTCCTACTTGCGGTTGTGGGCACTGAGTCTGGCTCATGCACGTAAGTACAACATAGGTGCACGTTCAGATGTGAGAACCATTTGTGCTTCAAGTAAACAGGATAGATTTCTGAGCGAGTGATGTTTATATATTACAGTTTTCTGGTGCATTGCCCCACCCTCGGGTATCAAACATAATTATGTTAATTCCAAGTTTTTAACAAATGCTTCAACCAGTTATTTGCCTCTTGTGACATACCTGACAAGACAGAACTCTTTCCTACTGCACTGGAATATTTAATTTATCTGCAGTCTAGTCCAGGAATGGCTTTGAGCCCACAACATTCTAACTGAAGTGAAAGTGTTAATTATGGTATCAAGGCTGACATTTTAAGAAACAGCTAGAGATCTTTTACCTCAAAATTAAGTAACTTTGAGGATCAAATGTATGAAGTGTCAAATGTGCTACCCAATGAACTTGGTTTTAGCTTGGTAGGAAGGAAATGATGAAAAAGCTGAGCTGTTTACACATGGTTGTGATTAAATATTGATATTGCTGTTACTGAATTTTGTTAATGAAATTAGCCAACGATCACCAAGTTGTATTTAAGATCCTTTTTTATTTATTTTTAAAGAGGATGAATTGGCAGATAATCGGTTTAAAAGGTGGTCAATAGTTGTCTTCAACAGAAAAGAAATTTCCATTTGCAGAGCAGTTCTTAGCAGTGATATCATCACCCTCTGCATTGTTACTAATGTGAAATGTTGACAGAATTGAGTTTTGTTGTAACTCAGTTGCCTGTTCAAACTGAGGTATTTTTCCAAGGAAGGAATAACTGCAAAACACACAGTGGACAATGTGACATCTGTTAGAACCCAGTGGGGATAATGTTTGGCTTCACGATTTTCTGCAGAAAGCTTTTTGTTCTGCCTGAATATTAGTGCCAGTGAATAGATTAAAGGGGATGGAAGTCAGCCATAATTTTAATCTGATGGCAGTTCATGCAAAGCAAGTATAAATATTGTCATGAGCTGAATCCATAGATAGTGAGTGTATGTTATCTGTTTTAGGTGTGAAAGGCAAATATAAAGAGAGATCCATGACTCTGTGCAAAAGTAGATGAGCTGACTTCTTAACTTTAGAAAAACAAAGAATAATCACTCCCACTAAATATTCTGTTTTAACTGGTGAAGTGGAACTTTTCTTCATGTCTGGTAAATTATTTAAGTTGCATTTTAAATTCAAATTGGAGATTTTAATTAGAAACAGAGAAAAATGACAAGATAGTTTTTTTTGTTTACATTGTTTTTAAAAATTAATAGTTTTGTAGCTATTGTCTGTAGCAAGCCTAATGAATGTCACTGAAGGCAAAGCTGCTAAATTGATGAATGTTAAACTGTTTGTTCCCTGTTTCAGAGCTCTCTGAAGTGTTGTGGACAATGGTTATGCACATTGGACTGTCAATAAACAACTTTGGTGGATCTTTTCTCCTTTTCTTCATATTTTCTGCTTTTGCTGTGCTGACAGTGGCAATTCTTCTCATCATGGAGGGTCTTTCTGCATTTCTGCATGCTCTTCGTTTGCACTGGTAAGAACCTACTTCCCAATGTTTGCTGCATCTGATGGAAGTTGTCATTTTCAGTCAAGCCTTTTTATAAAAACAAAAAAAATGTTTTTCACCTGTGAGCACAATTGATGAAATGTAATGCATGGTACGATCTCATAGTATGGACAACTTGTTGGTTCATCCCCCCCTTTTTTTGCAGAATTAATAGAAGTTGGGCAGGACAGCAGAAGTCATTACATTTGGTTTCCATTCATTGACTAGAGAAGGAAAAAAGAATAGCTAGGAATTACATTGCATTAAACAACAGCAGCTTTTATTCATATAGTGCACTTTATTTTAAAGCGAAAGGCTGTTTGTGGAAATGTAATTAACCCAAAATGGACAATATTAGAATTATTCTATGTGGAAAGTATGTTGAAGACTGAATCCTGCTTGGTTTTGTTGCCCCGCCCCAAATATAAATAGCCAGATTTCTGCTGTTATTCTGGGATCACAGCTAAATGTACTGGCAAGTTGCTGGTATTTGTGGGTCTATGATCCTATTATCAAAAGATAAATCTAAAAATAAGTGGAGACATATATAAATGGCAAGTTTCAAATACAGGCTAACATTAGAAGATTGTGGATGTAGGTTTGCTCACTGAGCTGGAAGGTTCGTTTTCAGATGTTTTGTCATCATACTAGGTAACATTAGTGAGCCTCCAGATGAAGCACTGGTAGCATGGCCCATTTTCTATTTGTGTTTAGGTTTCCTTGGGTTGGTGACATTTCCTGTGTTGATGTTATTTCCTGTTCTTCTCAAGGGGTGGTAATTGGAATCCAAGTCAATGTCAGTGTCCAAACATTACGTTAGACAAACGAGCAGAAATCTAGCCACCAGGATACATGAACATCAACTAGCCACAAAAAGACATGACCCACTGTCACTACTTTCCATACATACAGATGAGGAAGGACACCACTTTGACTGGGATAACACATTCATTCTAGGACAAACCAAACAGACATGCACGAGAATTCCTAGAAGCATGACATTCCAAACTGAACTCCATCAACAAACACATTGACTTGGATCCCATTTACCACCCCTGAGAAAAACAACCAGAAATGATGTCACCACTGGAAATGCCGTCTCCCAGCCAAGGAAACCTAAACACATAAATAGAAAGAGGACCATACCACTAGTGCTTCATCCGGAGGCTCACTGATGATGTTAGAGTATGATGATGAAACATCTGAAAATACACCTTCCAGCTCAGTGAGCAAACCTACACCCAGAACCACCACCTGAGCTACAAATCTTCTGAAAACCCATTAGAACCTTGCCTTTGATTACAGTTGAAGTACCAAATCCAGGACTGGTCAGAGATTTTGATTTGTTTTTATAATATACTTGATTCTTCTAAAAATCTTGCAGAAAAGATTTTAGCAGAAAGAAAGCAGAGAGATGACTTAACAGAAGTCTTCAAAATTACAAAAGATTTCGGTAGAATAAATAAAAAGAGAATGTTTCTTCTTGTATGGAAAATTTAATCAAGTTTTACTTAAAACGTCACACAAGTCAACTATAAATGTATGAATGCACTTTGACTCATTTCAAAAATCTAAAAAGAAAATCTCATACCACATATACAAACCCTATAATTTCTCTTTTTGAGTGGAGATAAATTTTGAGAGAGGGACTCACCACAATTATCATACATCAATACGCAGGTGCAAGGCAGTGAGCACTAATGACAAGAAGCATCATCATATGGAGGCCAGGGGACATTGAGAGAGATTTTCCTCTGAAGGATTTACATTTGTTAAGATGGCTAAGCCAGTCAATGGTGATGGAGCTCTGTTGATAGTATTACCAAAGACCAACTGTTTCAAGTTGGAAACAGTTACGATCTGGCACTTAGATGGTACGCACATTAACCCTTCTCGCGAGTCTAAATAGGAGGTTCTGTGGTTGGCTGCTAAGGAAACTGAATACTTATCAAAAAGTAGAAATTAACATCCTTAGCCAATGCACTCATTTTAGGTACAAGTAAAACTGAGCAATGTATTAGGTCCCTTTGTATAAAGAATGATTATAGGTGTACTAAATTGCTGTATTGGATGAACAAATTGCATCATTTTTTCCATTTGATTTTTGAGGTTAAATATAGCATATGAAGTCAGGCTGCTTGGTCAAACCTGCCAATACCAGTGTACAATACTGCACTTGGGCTTCTTCACAACTTCTCTCATTCAACGATATTTTCATATTTTCTCTTGCACATCCTAGTTGTGTGTTTTCCTTTAAGTGCATCTGCTGTAATCACTTAGATTTTCAATTCATCATTGTGACCTCTAAACAGTTGATAGGAATGCTGTACTTATACGAAGGTAACATGCTAAATGTTGTCCAACCTTGGCATGCTACAGATTTCTAGGAGGCATAGAAAATCCATGTTTTTAAATATTATAGGTTAAACCCTTCTCAACCCTCAATCAGCGTTGTTACAAAGGGATAGTGGTGACCTAGTGTATAAATTACAAAAGGGAAATCATGCAGGGTACAGTAACTGAATGGAAGGCAAATAAAATGTTAGCCTTTGGCCTTTATTGTAAGGGGAATGGAGTTTAAAAACAGGCATGAATTGCTATGACTTTACAGGTCCTTAATGAGATTGCATCTGGAGTACTGTGTAGACTGTTTAGACTCCTTAAGGAAGACGTATAAATTTTGAGACTCGGCTGATTCAAAGAATGAAAGGACCCTATTATGAGGATAGGCTCAGCAAATGGGTCTATACGCAGTATAGTTCATAAAATGCTAAGTGATCTTATAGAAACGTGCAGAATTCTGTAGATTGACAGGATAGGTGCTGAGAGTATGTTTCCCCCTCTGGGGAAATCTAGAACAATGGGGCAAAGTCTCCCATTTATGATGACGATGAGAAGGAATTTCTTCTGAGTTGTTTACTCACTGGAATTCTCTTTTCCAGAGAGCCATGGACACTTGGTCATCAAGTATATTCGGGGCTGAGTTAAATGAATTTTCAATTCTATTGACAAGTGAGTTGAGAATTATAAGACCAAAGGAGTGGAAATTAGGCCATTCAGCCCATTGAGTTTGCTCTGCCATTCAATCATGACTGATAGTATGAAAATGGTGCTGAAAAACCTTTCTTCCTGTAACCTTTGATCCTCTTGGCAATCAATAACCTATTTATCTCTGTCTTAAATATACTCATGGCCTGGCCTCCACAGCCCTTTGTGGCAATGAACTCCACAGATTCACCACTCTCTCTGGCTAAAGGTGTTTCTCCTAATCTCTGTTCTAAAGGGTCTTCCCTTTTACTCTAAGGCTACGCCCTTGGGTCCTTATCTGTCCTGCCAATGGAAACATCTTCCCAATGTCCACTCTGTCCAGGCCATTCAGTATTCTGTAAGTTTCAATCAGATCCCCTCCTTCATCCTTCTAAATTCTATTGAGTATAGTCCCCGAGTTCTCAAATGTTCCTCATATGTTGAGGCTTTCATTCCTGGGATCATTCTTGTGGACCTGCTCCAGGACCAATGCATCCTTCCTGAAGTGTGGGGCCTAAATTGCTCAGTGCTCTAAATGTGGTCTATCCAGAGCCTTGTAGAGCCTCAGAAGTATATCCCTGCTTTTATATCCTAGTCCTTTTGCAATGAATGACAGCATTGTATTTGCTTTCCTAATTACTGACTCAACCTTCAGTTAACAATCCTGGACTAGGAGTCCCAAGTCGTTTTTTGCTCTAGATTTCTGAATTTTCTCCCCATTTAGAAAATAGTTCATGCCTCTATTCTTTCTACCTGACACTTTCCAGTGTTGTTTCATCTATCACTCCTTAGCCCACTCTCCTAACCTGTCTAAATCTTTCTGCAGCCTCCCTGCCTTCTCAGTACTACCTGCCCCTCCACCTATTTTTGTATCATCTGCAAACTTAGCCAGAATGACCTCCGTTCCTTCATCCAGATCATTGATCTATGAAGTGAAAAGTTGTGATGCCAACACTGAGCTTTGTAGAACACCACTCGTCACTGGCTTCCAGTGGGACCCTTTTATCCCCACTCTTTGCCTTCTACCAGACAGCCAATCTTCTATCCATGCTCGTACCTTGCCTCTAACACCATGGGGCCTTATCTTACTCAGTAGCCTCCTGTGCGGCACCTTATTAAAAAACCTTTTGGAAATCCAGATAATTAACACCCATTGGCTGTCCTTGGTCTAACCTTCTCATTACAGCGATAGGCATTAAAATGGTCATGTTGAATGGTGGAGCAGGCTTTTGAGTCGAATGACATCCTTTTACCATTAATAATTTTATCTTATTTTTGCTCCCAACCTCCTAGGTTTCTTCTCATATGAATCATGATGACATTCAGATCTGTGGAACTGCCCCTGTCAGGATACATCATGTATGTGGCTCTTTTCAGTGGGATCTTAGTATCAGCTGAAGGATGATTCCATGGGACTGTCAGGGTTGAGCCTTATACCACTAGATGTCCACAGATCAGGCATAAGAGGAGGCGACTATGTTGTACGAATCAGTCATTTTTATAGTGATGAATACAGAGTACACAATTATTTTTAAAATACAAACTTAGCATATATTTGAATAAGTAACTTTTAAATCAGTTATTGGATTAAGTTGTTAGCTCTTGTAAAGCAAATGCAAAGACTCAAATTATTACCTTCGTGCCATAAAATTCTGAACATCTCCAGCAGGAAAACTATTGGCTGTTAGAACAAGTGGAAGCTCTGACCATTTTCTTCTTCCTCTGCTTGGTTATATTGTAGCCAGATCCATCTGACCTGATACACAGATAGGAAACTGATGGTTTAGTACAGAACAGAATTTGAACATGGAGATTTCTTCTGGTTTTGTATTTCTTACAACTTTGCACTTAATGCCTTGATAGTCCTTATACTTGGGTCTGAGGCAAACAAATTTTTCAGAATTTAGGGACCTACAAAATAAAGTCAATTAAACAGCTTTCTTCACATGCAGCCTGCAGCTGATAATGAGCTCTGTCAGGCCAGCCCGCCTTGTTCCACTGTTACCAACTTCATTATTACAGCCAGATGGGGAACATTTAAAGCAGCCTTTCACTTTACAGTTTTAATTATATACTGCAACGATAGAATTACAGTGGCAGAAACTTTCATAAACAAATAGTGCTATTTGCTGAAGATGCTTATTGACTAGCCTCCCTTACAAGAAATGGATGGTACAATTAATACTTTTGGATTATTTTTCCAAGATTAAATTATATTTCTTAAAATAAAAATGTTTTAAAAATTGCTCCAGTTCTTCCTGGGAACTGAACTGCAACTTGGAACTTCCTAGCACTTTTTAAAATTCAGTTCTGCAAGTACCTACTTGATATGTGGTGGGGAAAAGAATCTTGCAGTGTTTGCAGATTTTTTTCCTTTCCGAAACTTCTGTCATTTTGTGCTTCAAACCTTTAGGGTGTGGCTATTCGGTTTAATTTGAGGTGTTAAATTTCACATGAAATATAAATGGCAGACTATTAAAACATTGAATTAAATGCTATACCTATTAGGCAAGGTTGTAAAGACTGGAGGCTTTTCTCCCTTGCAAAAAGGCAACTGAGGAGTGACTCACTAGAAAAAGATTTCTTGTGGAGAAGAGCAGAGCTTAAGAGGACTGAAATAAGTTAGTTACTAGGAAGTCAAATAGAGAATTCAAAGGAAACTTCTTTAACCGGTGAGAACATTGAATTCTCTATCATACGGAATAGTCCGGATACATTTGAGGGAAGTGGGTAAGCAGATCAGAAAAGAGGAAATGGGAGGATTATGCTGATAATTAGTAGATAAGGAAGGATTGGGGGTGGATTGAATGCATTAGAGGAAGTATGAAATGGTTTGATTGTGGATTTAAGGAGAATTACTCGCCCAGGTTTACTGCCCTTTCTCCTCTTCAAAATAGTGTCAGGTCCTTTATATTCATGTGGAAGGGTAGACAAGGTTCCTGGTTAACGTTGCGTCTGAAAGAAGCTCCTCTGATAGAAGTACTGCACTGAGGTGTCCCTTTATTTTTGTGCTGAAGTCCTGAAACATGAAATAGATGTGATCAGGCAGGAATGCTACCATTTGTAATTTTATTTAGCGGATCTTTCCTGTAACATACTGCTGGCAATATTACAAATTGGTCTAGCTTTGAAAACACAGATTAATGTAATCCAAATTTGTGTTTAGTTTTCTTTTATTTATTCATGGCATGTGGGCATTGCTGTCCTGGGCAGCATTTATTGACCACCCTTAATTGCCCAGAGGACAGTTAAGAGTCAGCCACGTTGTTGTGGGTCTGGAGTCTCATGTAGGCCAGACCAGCTAAGGATAGCAATTTGCTTCCCAAAAGAGCATCAATGAACAGCATGATGTTTTACTGATAATGGTTTCATGGTCACCATTGAACTCTTAATTCCAAATATTAATTGAATTCGTATTCGCCATCTGCCATGGCCGGGTTCAAACCTCGGAAGAGAACATTACCAGACCTTTACCCCTGAGCTATCCCCCATCACCAACAAAAGCCATTGGGAGTGTTCTCCATTCTTCCTTCCATAATGAAGCAAAGGTGATTTTAGATTAGTAGCTGTTAATAGTTTCCAACTATGCCTTTACTTTCTCAGACAAAGCTAAACCTGGCAAATTGAGTGCTGTTTCAAGATATTTCTCATTCTTATGATATCCTGTTTTTAACTGACAGATTGAAGTGTGAATACTGAGATATACTATGTGTACAGTGGTGGTAATCCAGTATAGAGAAGCTTCTGTGAATTGTCTAAACAGGAACACCAATGTGGAAAGAGATCTTTTAGATGACCTTGAAACTTTTGAAGTTCCAATGTTTTATCTTGGAATAGTGACCCAGATATTATTCAGCAGTGAAACAACAGCATATGTTGTTGCTGAGCTCTGAGAAAGTTGTCCTCAAAGATCTAATGTTTAAACTAATGTATCAAGGGGATGGGAACCTGAATTGTAGTTCCAGTGTACAGGAGGTTAAGGGTAGTGAGGTCATGGATAGGTTTACAAAGTCACCAGAGGGCAGTAGCAACCAAGATATTGGTTTGCAATGTGTGTACTTCAATGCCAAGATCATGAGTAATAAGGTGATTGAACTTGCAGCATGGGTTGGTACTTAGGAATTCAATTCTGGATCAGTGGTGCTGGAAGAGCACAGCAATTCAGGCAGCATCCGAGGACAGGCAAAATCGACGTTTCGGGCAAAAGCCCTTCATCAGGAATAAAGGCAGAGAGCCTGAAGCGTGGAGA
>NC_057742.1:14340453-14344159 GCF_004010195.1 Chiloscyllium plagiosum
TGTCACTTCCGACTGTACCCTCTCCCTCTCAAATTGCAGATTGAAGCTTATTGTATTATGGTCACTACTTCCCAATGGCTCCTTCACTTCGAGTTCCCTGATCAATTCTGGTTGTTTGCACAATACCAATCCAGAATTGCCTTCTCCCTGGTAGGCTCCAGCACCAGCTGTTCTAAGAATCAGTAAGGCGTTTGATAAGGTTCCACGCATGGTGTAGGCTATTGCATAGAATACGGAGATTCAGGATTGAAGGTGATTTAACTGTTTGGATTAGAAATTGACTAGCTGAAAGAAGACAGAGGGTGGTGGCGGATGGGAAATGTTCATCCTGGAGCTCAGTTACCAGTAGTGTGCCGCAAGGATCTGTTTTGGGGCCATTGCTTTTTGTCATTTTTATGAATGATCTGGATGTGGGCGTAGAAGGATGGGTTAGTAAATTTGCGGATGACGCTAAGGTAGAGTTGTAGATAGTGCCGAAGGATGTTGTGGGTTATAGAGGTAAGATGTAGAGCTGGGCTGAGAAGTGGCACATGGAGTTTAATGGGAAACGTGAGGTATTTCACTTCGGAAGAAGTAACAGAATGCAGTAAAATTCTTGGCAGTGTAGATGAACAGAGAGACATTGATGTCCTGGTGTATAAATCCCTGAAAGTTGCCACCCAGATTGATAGGGTTGTTAAGAAGGCATAAGGTGTATTAGCTTTTATTAGTAGAGGGATTGAATTTCGGAGTCATGAGGTCATGCTCCGAAACTATTTCAACAGTTTTCTGAACAAAGCTATCCACATATAATTTCAGTTAGTTCAGTGCTTTCTGTTTGTTTGCAGATTTGGGGAAACTTGACAATGCATCCTGGGGGAAGTGAGAAATCCCTCTCTCAGACAGCAACTTCTGGATCTCTTGAACTACCAATGCTTGGACTCCTGAAATTGGCTACACCTTCTCATAAAATTATACAGTACAGAAGAGGCGTTTCAGTCCATCATGTCTGCACTGCCAAAAATAAACTAAATCTACACTAGTCCCACTTCCCAGCACTAGGTCCATAGCTTTGAATATCATGACGCTTCAAATGCTCATCCTAGTACCTTTTTTGAAAGGTTGTGAGCTTACCAGCCTCAACTACCCTCTCAAGCAGTATATTTCAGAATCGTAACACCCTCTGAGTGAAAATGGTTTTCCTCAAGTTCCCTCTCTATATGGACTGTTGATCATCATTGCTACTGCAAACTCCAGACCATTCTGAATGCTTTCCTAACTTAACTGGAACAAAATATTTTGTTACCCTTTCTGGAGTTGCATGCTGCAGAAAGTGTTGACAGCTAGCTATTTAAAATAAGCAGTGCCGATGCATTTTAAAGCAGTAAATAAACTAGTTTGAAATGGGAGCAATGTAAATGAAGCTGGATAATTAGATTTAATTAGTGTAATATGATGTCATAGTCTTGGTAAGAAGCACTTAAATCCCAGTAGTGCCACCGAGCATGGCCAAAAAGTATTCCGTTATCAGTATCTAATTGCAAGAAAAAGGTTACAAAATAGAGACTAGACTTCCAGTATGATTTGCCAAGCTTTAAAATAGTGTTTGTATTTTAAACCTCTCAACAACAAATGTACTGTTGGAAGCGATAGTTGAGCTCAGTTATTTTAGACTATAACCTGAGTTGAGTATATCGTAGGGCACATTTTCAAAGCCTAGATAGTCTTGTGGATAGAGCATTTTAGTTGCAATATTATTTTTGGAAGTATTCTGTAATTACAGTAATTGTCTTTGATGTCACTGGTGATTATTCAGGTAACTCATTCCATGAAGTGTGTTTAGCTGTTCTCATAGGTTTTGTTTGCTGCTTCAATGCCTCAGTTCAATCTAGTTGAAGCAGTTAAAATCTGTGCTAATTCTCTCTGAAACTAATGATTGACAGTATCCATTGGTAGCAAGCAATAAAAATGCTACAAGAATGTTAAGAATGATAGAGAATCGCCCTTTTAAACTGATCCGTGGCATGATCTACATTAGAATTAGAATCCCTACAGTATGGAAACAGGCCATTCGCTCCAACAAGTCCACACTGACTCTCCGAAGAACATCCCACCCAAACCCATTCACCACCCCCCCTCCCCCACCCCCATGCGACAACAACGGCCAAGGCACCTATCCTACATATCCTTGAACACTATGAGGCAATTCAGCATGGCCAATCCACCTGCACGCCTTTGGACTGTGGGAGGAAACTGGCACACCCAGCGGAAACTCAAACAAACACAGGGAGAACGTGCAAACTCCACACAGACAGTTGCCCGAGGGTAAAATTGAACCCAGGTCCCCTGACGTTGTGAGGCAGCAGAATTAACCGCTGAGCCACTGTGCTGACCTTTTGAATTATGCCTGTCCTCATGGTCAAAGAAACATTCACTGACTAAATGTTTAAAAAAAGCTGAAATGTCAGATACCATTGTAGTGTTCCCATTGCATTTATATTTTAACTTATTTTAGTCTGATATATTGTTTCATTAATTTTCTCAGTTCTGTCTTCTGGGCTATTTTACTATTGCCCCCTATTTGCTTCAGCATTTTGGAACAGACTATACTCCCAATTCTCTGGCTTCCAAATTGAACACTAACCTTGTGGATTAATGATACAACTGAGGCCACATCAGCTGACCCCATTGCATTTTCCATATGTAAAATAGAAGACTCCAGATTAATTTGTTTATTTTCTGCACTGTGATTTCTATAGTTAACTAAAGGTACAGCATAACTTAAAATTTCATTTTCTGTTAATTTTTTGCCTTATTACAGTGAGCTTTTAACTGGTGACCTTTTGCACTGAACAATGCTGAACAGTCATAAGATACGTTGATAGAGTTTTATTTGTTCATAAAATTTCAGTAAACATTTCAAAATGATTTAATTTTGCTGCACCCTTGCATTTTGGTGGTTGGAATAGCCATGATCCATCTAAAGTATATTCTCTCCTGTTTATTTCAGTCAGGTGGATAGAAACCATTATATCCTGGAGATTTGTCTATCTCCAGTAGCACTATTTTCTGAGACCATTTATTTTCTCTCCTGGAAGACTTAATATAAGTTTCTCCCTTTGACCTAGCTCCTGTTCTACCACTGATTTTGTTTTCATGCAACATTCTTAATAACTGAGGGTATTCATTTAGCAAGGCTATCAATTCCTTTTCTGTTATGATCTTGCTTCCTTTTTTAATAGGCTTACATACCTACAATATGTAGGGGGTATATTGGGTCAGTGTTAACTGGAAAACTCAGGACTTAGGTACAAAATCTTGACTGCCATTTCAGTACCAGTGTGCTGAATTGTTAAATGTAATAGAATGTCTCATGTTTTAAGCTAACGGGCTATATGCAAATTGATTATTTTTGGATGTAGGTGTGCTGGCTGAGCTGGAAAGTTCATTTTCAGATGTTTCGACCCCATACTAGTTAACATCATCAGTGAGTCTCAGGATGAAGTCGGAGGCTAACTGATGTTACCTAGTATGGTGACAAAACATCTAAAAATGAAGCTTCCAGCTCAATGAGCAAACCTACATCCAGAGCCTCAACCTGAGCTACAAATCTTCTCAAAACTCGCTAACTATTATTTTTGTCTACTTACTGTTGTGGTTCTGTTCGCCGAGCTGGAAGTTTTTGTTGCAAACGTTTCATCCCCTGGCTAGGCGACATCATCAGTGC
>NC_057742.1:14344223-14367702 GCF_004010195.1 Chiloscyllium plagiosum
CCATCCTTCCAATGACATTTGACAATGAATTTAATACAAAGCTGATTTATTTGATTTTTATCCAAAATATCAAAACTTTGCTTTCAGATCTGAATTCATGTTGCTTGTTGTCTGCGTGTGTGGCTACTAAGGATAGCTGGTCGTGTCGTTTCGTGGCTAGTTGATGTTCATGTATGCGGATTGTTAGCTGTCTTCCTGTTTGTCCTATATAGTGATTAGTGCAGTCCTACACTACATTAGTTTTGCTCATGTTGGGTATCGGGTCCTTCGTTCTGGTGAGTTGTTGTCTGAGCGTGGCTGTTGGTTTGTATGCCGTTATGAGTCCTAGGGGTCGCAGTAGTCTGGCTGTCAGTTCCAAGATGCTCCTGATGTATGGTAGTGTGGCTAGTCCTTGTTGGTTGTAGTATGTCCTCGTTCCGTGGTCTTTCTCTTAGGCATCTGTTGATGAAGTTGCGCGGGTATCCGTTTTTGGCTGGGACAACACTACTATCATAGGGCAAGCCAGACAGAGAACAGCCAGGGAATTCCTAGAGGCATGGCATTCATCCACAAACTCCATCAACAAACACATCGACCTGGACCCAATATACCAACCACTACAGCGGACAGCTGAAACTGACAACCGGAAGCTGCAGGGACAGACCACTATAAACACCGGAGGAAACATCAAAGAAGCGCTTCGCAGGAGGCTCTCAAGCACTGATGATGTCGCCTAGCCAGGGGACGAAACGTTTGCAACAAAAACTTCCAGCTCGGCGAACAGAACCACAACAACGAGCACCCAAGCTACAAATCTTCGCACAAACTGTCTACTTACTATTTGCCCTATTTTAGAAAAAAACATTAATTCATTGGATGTACTAAGATGTTTTATAAATTCACTTTTTGAGTAGGTAGCATTTCAGAATAATTTTAATGTACACTTACTTTCAAGTGAGAGCAAACATTCTAGAGCTAAGTGTACTAGTTAAAGTACTAAACGTGTTTTGCATCAAAACTATCCTTTTGAGAAAAGTATGATTGAACATTGTGGACAGTTAGTAGGAATTGACCTATCTTGGCAGCACACTTGATTCATGGCCTGTACAGTGCTGTGCATTCATACACGTTTTGGCTGGTGAGCAGATTTCATCATATGTAGCTTTTAGAAAAGATGGGTATGTTATTAGGCCAACTGGATATCCATAAAGCTTCCAATAATCCAGAGTGTGTTGGAATGCTTCATGTCTTTCCAGAGAAATGCAACATCTATAAACAGATTAGTTTTTTGCTAAAATAACGCAAAACCCCCCAATATGTATGAGATTTTCTCTTCCTTGTGTACAATATTGTATCATACTTTTTGAATAAGTATAAGCGTGAAATTCCTGAAGCCATTTGACGTCAATCCAAACTGTTTGCAGAAATTGAAAACTAGATGATAGCAAATTGGCTTGTGTATTAAATCAACACTATTTAGCCTTTCCCATGTGATTAAGGCAATTTTCTTGTAAACAAAATTGTTTGGCAAACTAATTCGTAGGATGATTTGCAGTAATTATTCAAATGTTCCCCAAGTTGATCTCATCCCTGAGATTAAAATACATGCATTCACCGACACTGTTCTCTTGGCAAGTGGTTGGTATACTTTTGTGTACGATAGTAGTCCATTGTGATATTTCGTTCCTGTTTCTCAGTGGTTACATATTTGGTTTCCACTGAAGTTACCAACATATGTTTGTGTTGATTACTTTCCCCCCTCGTCTTAAGGATAAGGTTGAGTTTATTTTTTAAATATTTGTGCGGAAACGTAATTCAAAAGATATTGCTCTAAATTTATAAACTCACTTTTATGAACTCTTGTTGCTGAGCAATTTGAAGAATCCTTGTGAAGGGGAAGTTTCTATTTTTGAAAATCCTAATGACTAGAAGTTTCAATTTAGGATACTATAGTGTATTTGCAAGCGTATTTAGGCTTTTTCTTCTCTGCCAAATGTTACTTTACCTTGAAGAAACTTCTCACAGTGTATGCAGTCAACTGGGAACTGATCTTGGAGTTCTAAATCCTTTCGGTTGTCAGAAAGTTTTTAATATATCAATCATTGCAGTAGACTAACACAAGTGAAAAAACATCTTGCTGTCCTAATGTGCCACCATGTTTCTTGATTTTTTTCCTGTTGTACTATCAGTCAATTTGCAAATCTTGTGCATTTGTGCATATTGGAAAAGTTCTTTGTAATGAATGATAAAGCATTATTCGTAAGAACTGTCCAAAATATTTTTAAATTTAATCATGTTGATATTTTTACAGTAATTGGGATTTATTTTTAATTTTGGTGTTTATCTACTCCATTGTAAAATATCTGTGTATTCAGAATTGGCAATCTCAAAGAAGCATTATTTTACCTGCACTTCTGAAAGTTTAGTTACTGTGAAGCCTAAAGTGCGTCTTCTGTTTGATACTTCAAAACAGTGCTGTCAGTTCCTTTTTGGAATAACTGTTTGTTTAAAAAATGTAAACAAACTATTTGAGATCAAACCTTTTCCTAAAATCTGGGTTGATTTTATTGCATAATTGCAGGAATTTTGTAGAAATTACAGTGACTGGATATTGGAAAAATGCTTGAATCAAATGGACCGAAAGCATATCTTAGTGCAGCCATGTCTTGTCCAGATAAAGTCCAGGAAAGGTCTATGGGATGATCTTTGTCTTGTGGTGACATAATTAAAGTGATACTCATTCTTGCTGTGTTTGTGTCTGGGGGGATGAGAGAATGTGATCTATGTAGAAATTAATTTAGATAAAAATAATCTGAATTACATGGTAAGGGAGTGTGACCTAGGTTAATTTAGTTTGTGCCTTGATACTTGCAAAAGATTTGTTTTTGAAGGAAAACTGCTGTATTGTAATTTTCATTCATTTTGCTGAGGATTATTTTTCATTGGAAGAATATTTACAGGATTTGCATCCCTTCCTGCTGATTCATCAGTAAAATTGTTTTGTGGAACAGATTGTACTTTTATTAATGTTATCTTGCTTTTTTTAAATATCCTGTAAATGTGATATCAATGTTCTTTCAACAATGGTGTATGACACCATACTTTTGAGATCAAATATATTTTAGAGTTCTCTAGAGATGGTGTTTGAGAAGTGGTAGAACTCCAAAAACAAAATTGAACCTACCACAAGCCACCAATGTTGTTTGTTAGCACTTCAGCCTGTAGGTCAGGTTCAATTCTCAGTTTTTCACTAATGTTCTATTTTAGATAAACATTTACAAAAGGATATAGAAAAGCTGACAATTCTGGATGTGCCAAATATTCCCCCACAATAGCCTTTGTGTCCGTTATAGTGTGCATTTGGACATAGTCAATTTTCCAGAAAATATATAGTTTTCATTTTTATGCAGTAATTGAAATATTAACAAAAATAAAACCTGTTTTTCACCAGCTGGTCTCTAAACTGGTTATTGAAATCAGTTCAGGCCCCCAAATCGAAAGCAAACTATTCATAGTCGGAGAAATTGGACATAAATCCCTGGTTTGTCCTTGGCCACCTGTTAATTAAGGGTAGTGTGTGAGATCACTTTGCTGGGTAATTGTACAACAGCTCTGCTGTTCCGTTACCTCTAAATTACATTGTGTCTAATAGTTTGCCTTACTCACCTGATACTCCACTGCTGTTTCAACTGAGGCATCAGCTGGAATTTGAGATTGTCCTTTTAAATTTGCATATTGGATCTCCCACAGAACAACTATAGTCACTGTTGTATTTGAAGTCATGGTCTATGTTGTGCTACATGGACAGCACAGCATATTGGGCAAAAGTGAGGACTGCAGATGCTGGAACCAGAGTCGAGGTTAGAGTAGTGCTGGAAAAGCACAGCAGGTCAGGCAGCATCCGAGGAGCAGGAAAATCGATGCTGCCTGACCTGCTGTGCTTTTCCAACACCACTCTAACCCAGCACAGTATATTGGTAAAGCAGTGTGTGCCTAATTGTGATTATAAATTGATTTTTTTTTTCAGCCATAATACTACCATCTATAGATAATTAACCAATATGTTTTTGATTTCACAGGGTTGAGTTCCAAAATAAATTCTACTCTGGTTCTGGTTACAAATTTGTTCCCTTCTCCTTTGAAAGCATACTTGAAGGAAAGTTTGAAGAGTAGAACCGAAGGTGTATTACGTTTCAAGATGTCTGCTTGTGGTTTGTAAATGTATGGTTTGTGATGTGCATTTAGATCATGTAATTTATGCCCTTTGTATCCTAATGCAATCTTGTAGCTGACGTTGTTGTTACTTTTCTGCATGCACTGAAACCAAATGTTTTCCTTGTGTGAATCAATGCAGTTATGAAGTGTGACTATTGCATTGAACTGAATTTGTCCCACTCAATGTTCACTTAATGATTTCTTGCAGTGTAATTGTACTTTGGTAAACACATTTATATAGATAAGCTGTTCACTTTTTGTGTCTTGGAAAGGCTGGGACTAATCTGACAGTATTGCAGTATTATACCTCCTAGTAATTCTATACAATGTGGGATAAGACTTGTAACTAGCTACAGATTTATTTATTTAACTTTGTGGGAAGTGAAGGGCAAGATGTACTTCAGGGAAAAGATAGGTGGGCATTAGAATACAGCATTTGGAATGTATTCTTGGCCACCAAATATTAAAAACACTATGATGTGTAACTTATGATTCATTGTAGGAGGCATGACCATCTGTGGCCACTATCAGGGTGAAGGTTCGGTGCGTAAAGCACAACAATGTATGGAAATGTATTAATTTGACGACAAAGTGACTTGTTGCTAAACTTCAGAGGAAGGCTTTTCTGGAACTGTGCTCATGATGCCCACCTTTAGCAACCAGAGTTAATCATCTTGCAATGTAAAGAAATTCTAAAATGACTCCTAAAACACTTCAGCAACATTGTATCAGGAGGAGAATTGTTCTGGTTGCTGTGCAGTTTCACTTATTTGTTTTGGTTTTTTTTCCTCCCCTCTGATTCAGTTGGAAATATTAATCAATTTGAACTTTGTATCTCCAGATTTCCAAGAAAATATCAAGTTGAAATCTTCATACTGATTTTATTTTTATTATTGCACGCATTGGATTCTTGAACATGTTGAACATAGCATATCCAATTCAAGGTTCTGTAAATGGTATGCCTTTGATTTCTAAAATGATTAACTCGGCTGCATCTAGAAAAAAAATGGAGCAGTTTTATGCATCAATTGAATAGATCTCTCATGATTATTGGCTTTCGTTGGTCCTTGGGTTATTTTTGTGAAATTGTAGCACCCAATGTTAAATTTCATATTTTTGGAATGACCAAATTAATGGACTACTTTGGTTAAGAGTCATACAGGTTTAAGACTCTTCAGATATAAATCTGACATGTCCAATACAGCAGCTGTTTTTAATTTATATTTGAATGTTATTTTTAGCAGATTAAAATAACATTATTTCCCTGCCAGGTCCTCTTACAGGTCTCTCGACACCGTTTTTGGTTTGAATTCTGTATTGTTGATGATCAATCTTCTTAATAGATAATTAGTTCAATTAAAATTTCAAGATTTTGTAAATGAAATAACCCTTCTTAAACCTTAATGGTCAGTGAATCCAGATTTGTCTTTCTATTTGGATCATAATTTGCATTGTTGTCGTGACTGTTAATTTAACTGAATGTTAATACAAGTTTCTCCCTGTACCTTTGTCTTTGGATTTACTTTATGTAATGAAATTGGTATTGGGATGATATAGTTGTTGAATATTGGAAATTCTGTTTCAGTAATTGTATTGCCATTGTAACTTGCATGGTATTTCTCTTTATGTTGTGTACAAAATTCCATGGCCAAATTAAAGCTATGTGTCCTCATTATTTTAATCAAATGATTTGCACTCAAAATATTTGCATATCTTGAAACATTTAGACGACTATAATCTCTTTCACTTTCTTGCTCTGCTGCAATATTTGCTTTTAGAATTAGATGCTACTCTAGTGTCTGATATACTCCTTCATACAATGGATCAAGAAGTCCATTGATTAAAACTAGTAGTGTATGCTTATGGGACTGCTTTGACCTGTTGCACAATGATCATGTTCCATGTCATTATGGTGTGGAGGAAGGGATAGAAACAGCATTAAATAATATTGTAGTTATGCTTGTGTATATAGTGCTTTTTGTCAGGAGAAGTCAACCTTTGTACTTTTCAATATATTCTGTTCTGGGTGAAAAGGAATGACTATCTTGTTGATTACCCTGTCCTTCAACCAACCTGGACCCCTGACACCAAACTATCAATGTTTCAAACATCGTGCAAGCATTAAATTCCAACTTTAAAATGTCACGTTAATTTTGTGTATGTACTTTCATAATGGCTGAGCCACAACTAATGAATCCTCCAGGTCTGTTGATATTTGTTTGCTGTTGTGATTTCTTGTTTACATGTTTTGACTGTTTACAGTTAGTGAATGTGTGCCCAACTGAAGCTGAAAGTTCTTTAGTCACCTTATTGTGATTATTTAGGAATTATTCCAATCTGTTGAAGCTTGTGCATAAAGTCAATGTATATTTGAACATAGAATAAAAACATAGTGGAATGTAAAAATGCTCATGACCATTGAATTAATTTCTGACTTTTTTTTAGTCGTTTAGTATTTACTTGCAACTTGTCCTTTTTGGTCGCCTGACTTTCTGCTATTCCATTGTTGAACAAGTGATTTTGTTTTTATGTCAATAGTATATGAACTTGCTTGATGGCAATGTAATAACTAAATAGGTGACTCTTGGTGATAAATGTAAGACATCTAATTATAGATGAGGCAAGTAAAGATGTTCATTGTTCTTTGTAATTTATCATCTTTTAGCTAATTGTACTAGGGCCACCTTAAAAGAGAACAGTCAGGAAGTAAAAAGTTGTGGAGAATTTAATAATTGACTAGAATCCATAGAAACAGATGTTTTTCCCTTGTTATTCAGTTGTCCTATTTTGGAATCATCATATATCTAGCATTAAAAAAAAATCAAACTATGCAAATAGAACTTGTTAAAAATTACACTGATGTTGGGGGAAAGAAATAGACATGTGGCTATAAATGATATTAAAACAATCAGATCTGGAAGTGCTGAATGACAGGTCCCTTTTGTAAATTGTTTATTAGAGCACACCAAGTTCAACATTGCTACATGCAGTATGTCGTACCAATTTGTGAAGACTGTGTTAAAGGTAGCCTTTATATATTTTGTGATATGAATGTTTGTTAAATCAAACATGCATTGTTAAATCAAAATGTATTAGAAGAACAAAACCAGATTTGATCAATTATTCTCTTATTAGAGACATAACAATGTTCTTTAACTGAATCCATCTTGACTCAGGATTTCCACTAGTTTCACCATGTAATTTTACAGCAGTTTTGTTAGAATCTAGTTGTTTTCCTCCACTGTAGCAATTTGTTTTATTTACAAGACTCGGCCTTTTTGTTTTGTAGAGTTACTTCAGATTGGAAAGAGATTTTAAAAATCGGTACCCTTCCTTTTCCTAAGATATATCAAGCTAGAGAATTCCATGATGATCAGTGTTTGAGCTTGTATGTTGTTGAGTCTCCTTTTAAAAGCTTTGTTGCAGACAGGTGAAATGGAAGCAAGGGGGTGACCAACACTTTCAGTGGTAAAGTGGCATGTGCAAAAGACCAGGTATTTAGTCATCTGTCCTAATACCTCCTTGTGTGCCTTGGTCTTGAATTTTTGCTACCTTTTGCATTCAGAAATGTCCTTCATAAAATTTGTAAATGTTACATACAAAACATATTTTCACTGAAAATTACACGGTGTTGAACTTATTTTTTCCATACAGCATGTTCCACTCTGAGGTAACTCAAATCAGTCTCTGGAATACTGAAATTGAATAATGTGCATTCCATATCAGTCTTTTCAGCTAAGGGGTTCCAGGAGTTTCCAGCTCCTTTGTACAGTGTGGCTGAAAGGAATTAAACATTGGCTTCCTCCAAATTTTGCTTCACATTCATATGAAACACCATGGGACATTTTTCCCAAGTTAAAGGCACTATATAAATTTACTGGTGTTCATAGGTTTTAGTGATGCCTCAAAAATTGCTGCAGTGTCCTTTAAAGCATCTCTGGTTAGGCAAACATTTATTGCTCAGAGGGAAGTTAGAGCCACCCGTATTGTTATGGGTCTGGAGTCACAAATAGGCTTGACCAGATTAGGACAGCAGTTTTCATTCTGTGAAGAACATTTGAATCCGATAGGTTTTAATGATAATCAAATGTTACATGGTCACTTTTATGTCAGTATTTTTAATTGAATTCAAATTTCACCTCTCGGATTTGAAGTCACATTTCCAGAGCCTGGGGTTTTCGATTGTTAGTACAGTCATATTCCCACTACACCATAATTCTTTGGTGCTTAAGGAATGTTAACTCCCAGAATACAAACGAACTTCTGTTTATAAGCTGAAAAGTTCCAATTTGATTGAGATTACATGAAGTAAACATGAATTTAGCTACCTACTTTTACCTAAGTACTTTTTCAAATTCATCCAGGGAATGGGGGCTTTGCTAGCTGGCCAGAATTCATTGTCTATCCATACTGTTCATGTCAAGATGTTGGTGAAGTGCTTTCTTGAACCACTGCGGTCCATTCGGTGTAGGTAGATCCATAATGCTGTTGTGGTGCACGATTCAGATTTTTGACTCCGTGACAGTGAAGGAATGGCACTGTAGGGAGGCAATGGCCTAGTGGTATTATTGCTGGACTGTTAACCCAGAGACCCAGATAATGTTCTGGGGACCTGGGTTCAAATTTTGCCACAATAGAAGGTGGAATTTGAATTCAATAAATATTCTAGAATTTAGAGTCTAATAATGACCATGAATCCATTGCCAATAGTTCACTAATGCCCTTTTGAGGGAAGGAAGCTTCCAACCTTATCTGGTCTGGCCTACATGTGACTCCAGACCCACAGCAATGTGGTTAATGCTTAACTGTCCTTGGGCAGTAAATGCTGCCGAGCCAGCAATGCCCTCATCCTGTGAATGACCTTTTTTTTAAAAAAAAAGTCTGGGTGGTGTATAACTTGACGGTGAACTTGCATGAGAACACCACCATATACACTTGCTGCCCTTGTACTTCCAGATGGGAGAGGCCATGGGTTTGAAAGATGTTGTCAAAGGAACTATGGTGGGTTACTGCAATATAACTTTTGATACTGATGTGTTAAAGGTGGTAGTTGGGGTGACAATTAATTGGGCTGTTTTGTCCTAGATAGTGTCGAGCTTCTCAAGTGTGATTGAAGCTGCACTCATCCAGGCAAATGGGGAGTATTCTATCACACTTCTTACGTTTACGCTCTAGATGGTGGGCAGATTTCAGAGAGCCAGCTAAACCACGCAGTGAAATCATCACTTGTCACTGTGAAATAACCTCAAGTCTTTCTGAAAATGGATATTATGGGTAACTCTACCTGGAAATCAAATTGATCTATGTTTCAATACATTCTGCATTCTGGACTAACCAACTGGGAGTGTTTCTTTTTAGGGAAGGTGTGTCATATTGTCCTGCCCTTTGCAATGGAAAGCAACTTTACTAAAATTCACCATTCAAAATAACTGGAAAATCTAGTTTATGATAATTAGGCAATAGCTGATTCTGGGATTTGAATACAAGCCCTATGAAATGGAGTCCATCCATAGTTTTGCTGAAAGTATTGCCCTGTCCCTTCCAATGTAACAAAATGAAAATATAGCAGTATTTTACATCAGGAGATGAAGGCATCCTGCAGTCTCATTAACTTGCTGTCACCATTGGCCTGTTATTTATATTTGAGATGCCCTGTATCCAAAGTGTAGCTTGGGGTGTGTAGCTAATGTGTGCTGGAGCTACCAAAACACTACCATTCACTAGAACGTTATGACACTTTGCATCCCAATTGAACAAAATAATTGTGAATACCAACAATTTTTATTGTACGAGAGGTACCAAGAGCACTGAAATGATACAGAATGGTAAAATAAACATTGTATTTAGCACTGAAATGCAAGGAAGGCAAATAAAATTAAAACATGCAAATTGTGATGGATGAGTGAAATGACAGGACCTCTTGTATTATCTAGAATTCCCACTAGATGGAGCAAATAGGTTAAATATAAAAAAAGCTAAATGAGAACAGTATTGAGTGCAGCAATACCTCAAAACTAAAATTCATGGAATGTGGGTGTTATTGTCTCAAGTGACAAAAATATACAAATACAGTATAAATAGTCATCAATTTCGCATTGTAAGAGTTCTCCCCTTTTTGAGTTCAGAAGAAGTCACCCATTAGCTCTTTTTGTCCACTTTACTGATATGAGCTTCACCTGACGTATGGCCATTTTATACGTAATTCAAAACCTAACTATTGCTTTTGAAATTGGAGTGCGTTCTTCCTTTTGTATCTCCCCAATTATAATGCATTTCTAAAAATATATAGCAGAAGCGAAAGCAACCATGTCATGAAATCATTTTTATTTTGCATTCTGTTACACATATATAAACGTTTTGAATTTTTAAAACATGTTATCTTGTATTTCAAAGGTATTTTAAACAAAGAATGCCATTAGGCAGAAAGACTCCTCACAGAGCAGGAGGCCATTTGGCCCCTTACTCTGTGCTGACTCACCAGTGGAGCAGTGTACCTAATGCCACTCCCCAGGCTTTCTCCCAATACTCCTGCAAAAAATGCCACAATAAGGTTAAGAAAAATATCCCAGAAGTTGAGATTTCTTTCTGTAAAAATGTTGAGAAAAGTTGGGAGAGAAAAATAGGTGAATTGAATGTAAATATGTAAACATATGGAACATTGTAGCTTTAAATCATAAGCCAAAAAAAATCAAATACCACAATCGGTTATTTGCTCTGGTTTTGAATGGAGAGTGTCTTGAAGAAAAAGTGTGCGCGCTCCAGGAATTGAGAAGCAATATTAAATATACAAAGGCCAATAATACATTCTATTTCCCATTGCTGTCTGTTGAAATACATGACTTTTTTGGTCATATTAAAATCAGAATGATTCCACATGAATATCAGCATTTCTCTTAGGTTTCCTAAGAGATGTTCTACACTCTAGTGAATTTTGAAGCTGGGAAATGAGCCCAATCAACTTGAAGAAACCAGTGTTGATTTTAAGACACTGTTTCATCTCTGGCATTGGGATATAGGGCTTTCATTTACAGGTTTGTGTTTGATGCACTTAAATTATGTAGTTGCAGAAGTGAACTAATTATCTCCTTAAGTGTTTAGTTTTTAAGTAATGTCCATTATCAGCATATTAGGATGAGATTACCATGAAGGAATCTCCTCAGCCTCTCCACTTGTCTGAGCTGTGGTGATCCTCAGTTCAAAACAGCACCAGTCCCCTCCCTCTAATGAGAGAGCAGCCCCATGGTCTGATAAGGTGGCGGCAACTTCACATTGGGATGCAGGACTGTGACTACAAGAGCATGTCAGAGACGATTGGGTAACTCTCCTCCTGTTTCCTCAAAGCCTGAGGAGGCACAAGTCAGGGTTGGGATGGGATAATCTCCACTTTCCGGGATGAGTGCAGCTCCAACAACACTCTAGAGTCTTAACAACATTTAGGACCAAAGCAACCCATTTGCTCTTCACCCCATTTGCTACCTTTTGTTTTTAGTCCCTCTATTGGTGGTGCACAGAAGGAGCAATATACTGTATACAAGATGCACCATAGCAACTCACCAAGACATAATTTCAACCTGCAACCTCTGCCACCTAGCAACCCAAAGGCAGCAGAATATGGGGACATCCTGCAAGTTTCCCTTCAAACACATAATCTTGACTTGAATCTATTGCTGTCACTTCACTGTCTCTGGTCAAAATCCTGTAACTCCCTTCCCAGCAGCAATATATGTTGCCTACACCAGATGGATTGCAGCAGTTCACGAGGCTGTCCTGTTATTGTTGCCTTCACCCCCTTCCCAATGGTCATTCGTTGCCTTCACCTGTTGTACTGCATGCTGACTTTCTGCTTCCTTGTCTTCTAATTGAGGAAAACTCAACAATAAAATGGTTTTGGATAAGTTTTCCTACTTAGAGTCATAGAGATGTACAGCTTACTTACAATAAGCACATCATTTAATTGAAATCCTTCAAAATATTCTCTGGAATAAAGCATATTAGAATGAATTGTTTTGGAATGTGCTGGTTGTGGTATGGGTCATTTTGCACATAGCAACTTCTTACAGGAAGACATTAACTTTCAAGGAGCTATGAACCTACATTCCAAGGTCTCTTTGTTCAGGAACACTCCTGAGGACCTTATACACTTAATGGTAAGTCCTGCTAAGACTTGCTTTCCCAAAATGCAGCACCTCAAATTTATCTGAATTAAACTCCATCTTCCACTCATTGGCCCATCTGATCAAGATCCCGTTGTAATCTGAGGTAACCTTCTTCACTGACATCTGCAAACTTACTAACTGTGCCCCTTATGTTAACATCCAAATCATTTATATAAACAATGAAAAGCAGTGGACCCAGCACCGAGCCTTGTGGCACTCCACTGGTCAGAGGCCTCCAATCTGAAAAACAACCCTCCACTATCACCCTCTGTCTTCTACCTTTGAGCCAGTTGGCTAGTTCTCCCTGTATTCCATGAGATCTAACCTTGTTAACCAGTCTCCCATGGGGGAACCTTGTCGAACGAATACTGAAGTCCACGTAGATCATGTCTACCACTCTGCCCTCATCAATCCTCTTTGTTGCTTCTTCAAAAAAACTCCAAGTTTGAGAAATATGATTGCCCACGCACAAAGCCATGTTGAGTTTCCCTGATCAGTTCTTGCCTTTCCAAATACATGTACATCCTATCCCTCAGGATTCCTTCCAACAACTCACCCATCACCGACATCAGGCTCACCAGCCTATAGTTCCTTGGCTTGTCCTTATCACCTTTCTTAAACAGTGGCACCATGTTAGCCAACCTCCAGTCATCTAGCACCTCACCTGTGACTATCGATGATATAAATATCTCGGCAAGAGGCCCAGCAATTACTTTCCACAGAGTTCTAGGGTACACTTGATCAGGTCCTGGGGATTTATTCACTCTTGTGTGTCTCAAGAAATCCAGACTTCCTCCTCTGTAATATGGATATTTTTCAAGATGTTACCATCTATTTCCCTACATTTTATGTCTTCCATGCCCTTTTCTACAGTAAACACCAATGCAAAATACCTATTTAGTATTTCCCCCATCTCCTGTGGCTCCCTATTCTCTCCCTAGTTACCCTTTTGTTCTTAATGTATTTGTATTCTCCTTAACTCTATTTGCCAAAGTTATCTCATGTCCCCTTTTTGCCCTCCTGATTTCCCTCTTAAGTATACTCATACTGCCTTTATATTCTTCTAACGATTCACTTGATCTTAGGTGTCTATACATGACACATACTTTCTTCCTTTTTCTCAACCAAATCCTCAATTTCTTAAGTCATCCAGCATTCTCTATACCTACCAGCCTTTCCTTTCACCCTAATAGGAATATACTTTGCAAGAACTGTAACAAGCACTACATTGGACAAACAGGCAGAAAACTAGCCACCAGGATACATGAACATGAACTAGCCACAAAAAAAAACATGATTCACTCTCACTGGTGTCCTTATATATAGATGAGGAAGGACACTACTTCGAATGGGACAACACATCCATCCTAGGACAAAACAAACTTAGACATGCACAAGAATTCCTTGAAGCATAGCATTCTAACCCAAACTTTATCAACAAAAGCATTGTCTTGGATCCCATTTACAACCCCCTGAGAAAAAGGACAGGAAATGACCTCACCAACCCAAGGAAACCTAAACACACAAATAAAAAGTGAGCCAGGAAACCAGTGCTTCATCCGGAGGCTCGCAGATGATGTTACCTAGTAGGGTGATGAAATGTCTGAAAATGAACCTTCCAACTCAGTGAGCAAACCTGCAGCCAGGAATGTACTGTCTCTGGACTATCATTATCTCATTTCTGAAGGCTTCCCATTTTCCAGCAGTCCCTTTACCTGCGGGCATCTGCCTTTTAAAAGTTTTTGCCTAATACCGTCAAAATTGGCATTCTTTCAATTTAGAACTTCAACTTTTAGATCTGCAAGGTAAAAACAATGATTGCAGATGCTGGAAACCAGACTCTTTGGATGCTGCCTGTGCTTTTCCAGCACCACTAATCCAGAACTTTTAGATCTGGTCTATCCTTTTCCATCACTATTTTAAAATTAATAGAATTATGGTCACTGGCCCTAAAGTGCTCCCCCACTGCCACCTCAGTCATCTGCCCTGCCTTATTTCCCAAGAGTAGGTCAAGCTTTGCATCTTCTCTAATAGGTACACCCACATACTAAATCAGAAAATTTTCTTTTACATGCTTAACAAATTCCTTTCCATCTAAACCCTTAATACTATGGCAGTCCCAATCTATGTTTGGAAAGTTAAAATCCCCTACCATAACCATCCTATTATTTTTACAGATAATTGAGATTTCCTTACAAATTTGTTTCTCGATTTCCCACTGACTATTAGGGAGTCTATAATACAATCCCAATAAGGTGATCGTCCCTTTCTTATTTCTCAGTTCAACCCAAATAACTTCCCTAGATGTATTTCTGAGACTATCCTACCTCAGCACAACTGTAATGCTATCCCATATCAAAAACACCACTCCCACTCCTCTCTTGCCTCCCTTTCTGTCCTTCCTATAGTATTTGTATCCTGGAACATTATTATTTTCATTATTAAGTTGAGTTTGATGAGAGGTGGACACTATCCTGAAGTTTGAGCTTGAAACTATATTGCCTTTAGATATCACACATCCATTCCAATTAAAATTACATTAATCTAAAAAGAACAACGTTGACCAAAATAGGTTCAAAAATAGATTTTATTCCTAATCATGCAATGCACATGGTGAACAACTGGTGGCAGGAGTGTCTGTATCTCATGTAACATCTATTTGTCTGATATTCGATGTATTATAAACATTTGTTTCATTCAAGTAGTAAAAGTTTCAAAGTAATTTATGGTTATTTATTTTATTAAGATCCAATTGCCAAATAGGTTCCTTCAATAACAGGATGTAAATGGACAATAGATGGGGAGCTGTTGAGGTCGATAATTTTGCAAATAAACTAATATTAACTACAGTTAGAAAGGAGCTTTTCAGCTCTTTATAAAGATATCCATGGTTTCTCCCACCACTCTCCTATGCCCAAATCTCAGCTTCTTTTGTTTTAAAAGGGGGAAACAGAATGATATGCAAAATTACAGGAAGAAAGCAGGAAAATGGCACAAAGCAAATTGCACATTCAGAGAGCTATTGCGGACATGATGGGCCAACAATTCTGAGATTCATTGATGGTATCTTTCGCAAACATAGCACATCTCAATTAATGTTTTTTGCAACAGATGACATATTTGTGAAGTGTAGCTATTGTAAAGTAAGAAATGCAGCAGTCAGTTTTCTTTAGACTGCAAGTCCACATGTAGAAGTGTGACAACGATTAGATTACTTACAATGTGGAAACAGGCCCTTTGGCCCAATAAGTCCACACCGACCCTTCGAAGAGCAACCCATCCAGACCCATTCCCCTACATTTACCCCTTCACTTAACACTACGGACAAGTTAGCATAGCCAATTCACCTAACCTGCACATCTTTGGACTGTGGGAATAAACTGGAACACCTGGAGGAAACCCACGCAGACACAGGGGGAATGTGCAAACTCCATACAGACAGTTATCCGAGGTGGGAATTGAACCTGGGTCTCTGGCGCTGTGAGGCAGCAGTGCTAACCACTGTGCCACCGTGCTGCCCTGTTCATTTGTGATAGTGAGAGATAACTATTGGCCGTGATTCAAGGAAACCCACCTGCTCTTCAAAGTAGGATCATTTCCATCCACCCAATAGCAGACTCGGTCTCAGTTTCCAACCTTATTTAGTGACAACACTTTCGACAGTTTGGCATTCCCTCAGCCAAGTGCTGAAGAATTTGTTTTGATTGTTGGCACAAGTCATATTGAGAAGTGGAATTCCCTGTGTTCATTGTCTCCACATTGGTTGGGAAAGGAAAAGCAGGGAATGATTTGCATATTTTGGACATAAATTCTACTATAGGAACAGGAGTAGGCCATTCAGCCCTTTGAGCCTGCTCTGGCCAGGTTGGATGTCTTGTTCAAGTGTCAGGTTTTTTTTTGATTAGATTCCCTACCGAATAGAAACAGGCCCTTCAGCCCAACAAGTCCACATCAACCCTCCAGAATGTAACTCACCCAGACCCATTTCCCCTACCCTATATCTACCCCTCACTAATGCACCTAACATGATGGGCAATTAAGCCTGGCCAATTCACCCGACCTGCATATCTTTGGATTGTGGAAGGAAACCAGAGCACCTGGAGACAACACACACAGACACGGGGAGAATGTGCAAACCCCACATAGATAGTCGCCTGAGGCGGGAATCGAACCCAGGTCCCTGGCTCTGTAAGGCTGCAGTGCTAATCACTGAGCCACCGTACTACCATTTTGTGGTTGGTCCACTTCTGACTGTCACAGGCTAGCTGCCAGATTCTTGGCAGGCAACTCAGCAATTCAGATGATGGAAAATCCAGCGATCACTTAACACAGAGTGTGGCCATCTAAGGCAGGCACTGGAAAGCATAACAGCAGAACACATGGTAATACAATGTTGTACTAATCCTTTCCTCTGCACAAATCTCTGATACATTGATGGAGTTGTTTGAAGGAGGTCTAATTTCTCTTCGACAGGTGGCAGGTGTCCTCTTGAAGTAACCAATAGCCAAGTAGGTCAATTTCAGCAGCACTTTCCCAAGGACTTGACTGCAGCGTTGAAAGAAATTTCATGTCCTCTCCAAAACTAGCAAGGAATTGCACGCTTCATATTTCTCTCACTCTCCCCACACCAGCCAGCTTTGGCCTCAATATCTTCGATCCTCCTGTCACCCAGTGGAAACCCATGCAGACGTGGGGAGTATGTGCAGACGCCACACAGACAGTCACCCAAGGCTGGAAGTTGACCCAATCCCTGGCACTGTGAGGCAGTAGTGCTAACCACTGAGCCACCTTTGACACCCCTGGCGGATGTAGTCATCAGCCCAAGTGGCAGTGTTGATGATGGGGAGGCAGTAGGCCACCAACAGCAAGATGTTTGAGTATCTCTTGTTTTTTTCTTTCTACTTTGCTTACTTTTCATGCAATGACACAAGGATGCAGCAAGTGAGGTTGGTAATTAATTGTACAGCCACTGATCTGCCTGTATTACTGTTTGTGAAACTTTTCTGTTTGTATTATCACATGTGAATCTTTCTTGAGATGGATCTGTGCGGCTGAGGTACTTGACTGCAGCTGATGACACCATTTTCTTGGAAATGTGTAGCCTTCTTGTTCATTAGCGCTTAGGCAGGCTGTCTTGGACCTCTGGAAGAAGGAAAGATTTGTATTTTCGTTGGGCTATATCTTCCCAATCACCTATTAGGTGTCACGAGAGGATTTCTCTCTGCAAGGCCTAATGGGATTTCTAATGCTGTTGGCGCCAACATTAATGAGGTACCATACACCTAGGCTTATCTGATACTAACCCAATTCTGCCACTCACTGTAGGCAGGCATATTCACCACTACAAGGAAATCCAGGGATGTCTGCCATCTTTAAAAGGCCATTGTGCGCCTGGTCAATACCAGCAGTCTGCAACAGCCCTGCAACGTTCATGCTATATGCCCTGGGCATGGTAGATAAAAGTGATTTTCACCTGCTTTGTGGATGGGGATCTCGAGGTCCTGGTAGGTGAAGTGGTACAGGTAGGGTAATTCCTCTTTCCCCAGGATGGAAAGAGGAGGCCACAAGCCACATCTTGTCAGCCAAATCTGAAGTTGCCAGTGTGGTCTCAACCATTTGGACAAACACCCACAGCCAGCAGCGCTGCAAGAAGATCAATGACCACCTCCGCTGTGCCAAGGAAGGGTCAGCTGTCCTCTATCTGCTGCCTCACATTCATTCTATCTCTTCCACTGCACCCACCTCCCCAACAACACTGATGCACCAACACCAATACTGTAGCGTCATCCCTCATTTGCTCTCATGCAGTCGATCCCGACTCCTGCATGGTTTTTGTGTCTCCTCTTCACACGGGCCACCTCACCAGCTTTGCCCCCTTGAACCAGCATTAATGGCTATACATCCTACTCAATTATTCCCTTCGTCTCATTTCAGGAGAAAACAGCCTTGGGAAGTGCAGAAAGACACACAGGAAGATGGGTTGCCTGACGTTCAGCTCCTGGCCATATATGAGGTGACTGTGACTGCCCCAAATGACTGACTGACTAACCCATTGACTTGCTGTACTAGCACCCCCTCCGTAAAGGGTGGCTTCAATGTCTTAGACTGATAGAGTTCTCCAGCACAGAAACAGACCCTTCAATCCAACTTGTCCAATCCGACCAGGTGTCCTAAATTAATCCAGTCGCTTTTGCCAGCATTTGGCCCATATCTCTCGAGACCCGTCCTATTCCTGTTCATATCCAGATGCCTTTTAAGTGTTGTAGTTGCACCAGCTTTCCCACTTCCTCTGGCAGCTCATTCTATACGCACACCACTTTCTGTGTTAAAAAATTGCCTCTTAGGTCCCTTTTATATCATTCCCCTCTCACCTTAAACCTATGCCCTCTAGTGTTGGACTCACTTACCCTGGGAAAAAAATACCTTAGCTATTCACCCTATCCATGACCCTCATGATTTTATAAGGTCACCCTTCAGCCTCCAACACTCCAGGGAAAGTAGCCCCGGCCTATTCAGCCTCTCCCCATTGCTTAAACCCTCCAACCCTGCCAACATCCTTGTAAATCTTTTCCTTTCAAGTTTAACACCTTTCCTATTGCAGGGAGACCAGATTTGAAAGCAGTATTCTAAAAATGTCCTAACCAATGTCCTGTGCATCTTAAACTTTGAGACATGGTCATTCAGTAGTAGCACATTCTGGATATAGCTAGCACTTGCTATAAATGTGACATTAATGTAGCACGGTGCCGTACAGCAGCATGACTGCTGACCAGTGGGAGCTGTGCAGCTGGGAAGAACATTAGAGGGAAAGCTGGTGCTGACAGCTTGACAAGCTGCGTGGCTTTGTGTCTACACCAAAAGGCAAGAGAGAAGGACATGAACCTGTTCACTCTGGCTGAGATTGCAAAGCACAATAAATAAGGGAGGGATTCTGAGAACATCAAAGTCAGCACAGAGCAAGTGAGCATTGAGGGAGCAAGCAAGGAGCCCTGAACTGCAGTCAGGAGCTGAACGCCTCTTTTTTTTATCATCCATTCATGGGACGTGGGCATTGCTGGCAGGACCAGCATTTATTACCTGTCCCTAGTTGCCCTTGAGAAAGTGGTGGTGAGGTGCCTTTTTGACCCACTGCAGTCCATATGCTGTAGATAGATCACCTTCTGGAGGGAAGCACAGGAGTTTGACCCAGTGATAGTGTATGAATGATGATATATTTCTGAGTCAGGATGGTGAGTGGCTTGGAAGGGAACTTGAAGTTGGTGGTGCTCCCATATATCTGCTGCCCTTTTCCTTCTGGATGGAAGTGGTCATGGGTTTGGAAGGTGCTGTCTGAAGAACTTTGGTAAATTTCTGCAGTGCATCTTGTAGATAGTACACACTGCTGCTACTGAGTGGCAATGGTGGAGGAACAGATACTTATGGATCAATTAAGCAGCTTGTTTTGGCCTGGATGGTGTCAAGCTTCTCGAGTATTGTCGGAGTTGCACCCATCCAGGTAAGTGGGGAATATTCCATCACACTCCTGTCCCTGTGTAAAGTGTCCTTACAGCCACAGTCCACTGAGAGGTGCCGGTGCTCTCCAAAGTGCAATATTGTCCATGTCAAACCCTGTTGTAAATGGATGTTCCCTGAGGCTGTACATGTCTGTGGATGCAGGGTCTGTGCGGTCACTGTCCTTAGAATGTGCCTGGAGATTTGGGCGCCTGGTGTTCGAGATTGAAGTCCAAAAAAGCAAGTGGTGAGCTGGAGTTGCCAGTTCCCTGTTCTGACTTTCATGTTGGGAATTATCAGCTTTCAATTTTGATCCAGTGGGTAGGAGAATGATTTTTTTCTTCATTTGATTTATTTATTATCAGGTGTATTTTGATACAAATGTATTGGAAAGTATTGTGTAGTATTACCACTCTCTAGCGCCATCTTAAAACACAGAAAAATAAACCAAAGTATAGAATCTAAAGGCAGAAAAATAAAGCAAAAGTGTTCAACATTACAGTCCACTAATGAAGTGAGATTGGGTCGTGATGAGGATGATAATGAGTAAATAGATGAGTCGCTGCTCATTAATGATGATCTCATCTCGCCATCCAACACTTGGTTGGAAAATCGGGCCTTTTGGTCTCTGTACTGAGAAGGTCCTCATTGGACAGCTCCCCTGTTCTCCCCAACTTTCTCACCATGACCCATATTTTGTTTTATTGGAAAAATATACTTTATTCATAGAAAGAAATCTTTGGTACCTATACAGTTAATGGAGTTGTTCATATCGATGCTCTCTTAACTTATGAGAACAAATTAAGTCTTTGATGTTCACCATTCTCTATATTTACAGTCAACCTCTTGGCATTTAACTGAACTATCAGCGGGGCCCAATTACTGATTGGACCCCTGTTATTCTTCCACAGAAGGACCTTATATGGTGGTCTTTCCTCACTGCGACTTGGCAGAGCTGCCCCAAGCTTCAGTGCATCCCTCAGCACCGAGTCCTGGGCCTTAGAATGTGCCAGTCTGCAACACTCAGTCGAGGTCAGCTCCTTCAACTGGAAGATCAACAGGTTTCAGGCAGACCAAAGAGCATCTTTCACTGCATTGAGGTCCTCCAGGCACAGTTGATGTTCGTCTCAGTGTGTCCTGGGAAACAGGCCGTAGAGCAAGGTGTCCCGTGTCACGGAGCTGCTCGGGACGAACCTCGACAAAAACCTCTCCAGACTTCCTTTGGATAGACACATTCCAGAAGAAGGTATGTGAGAGTTTCATCCCATCCACAGCCGCTTCGAGGTCAGTAGCGTTGGTGCAGAGGATGCAGGCATGCATAAAGGGTCTCCCAGGCAGAGCCTTTCTCATTACCAGCCAAGCCATGTTTTGGTGCTTGTTCGAAAGTTCTAGCGATGAGGCATTCTGCTAAAAGGCTTTGACAGTCTGCCCAGGGAACTGCTCAGCAGGATCCACCCTCCTCTTCCCGAAGGGCCTCAGGGGCACTACGTGCTGATCACTTCCTGATGGACTTGTGGCCAAAGGTGTTTGCCTTCACAAATTCCTCCACGAAGGACAGGTGTAACAGAATGGTCAAACTAATTGGAGCGTTCTGTGGTAGTAAGGCCAGGCCCATCCTTTGCAACACCAGGGACAAGTAGAACCTCAGTACGTAGTGACACTTGGTGTTTGCATACCAGGGATCCACGTACAGCTTGATGCAGCAACACACAAAGGTAGCCAACAGAGTGAGGGTAGCGTTGGGTGTGCTTTTCCCCCTTTGTCCAGATCTTTATATATGGTGTCCTTTTGGACACGATCCATCTTCAATCTCCACATGAAATGGAAGGTGGCCTGAGTGACTGCAGCGTCACAGCTTCGAGGAATAGGCCAGACCTGCACCTTGTATGACAACACTGAGAGTACCCCACACCTGATGACCAAGTTTTTAACCACAATGGAGAGTGACTGGTGCTCCAATCTGCTCAATTTCTGCCTCACCTTAGTGACAGGCTCCTCCCAAGGCAAGGCACACTCCCAGCCCCTCTGAACCAAATACCCAGCACCTTCAGATGGTCTATCCTGATGGTGAAAGGGATAGAGGATTGGTCACCCCAGTTTCTGAAGAGCATGGTTTCACGCTTGACTCGTTTTACTTTGGCCCCCTAGGCCTGTTCAAACTTTTCGCAGATGCACATGAGTCTGTGCACTGACAGTGGATCCAAGCAGAAAACGGCAACATCATCAATGTACAGGGAGGCCTTAACCTGTAGGCCCTCACTGTCAGGAATAGTCACCCCTCTCGTGCGCCATATCCTTCCTGATGGACTCAGCGAATGGCTCTGTACAGCACACAAACAAGGCAGGAGAGAGTGGGCAACCCTGCCTGACTCCAGATCTGATTGGAAAGCTTCTCACCCATTGATTAAAACTGCACTGACCATGTTGATGTAGAGCAGACCGATCCAATTGCAAATTCTCTCCTCGAAGCCCATTTTAGACAGAACCTCACTCACGTACATGTGCGTTATCCTGTCAAAGGCTTTCTCCTGGTCCAGGTTGATGAGGCAGGTGTCCACCCCTCTGTCCTGTACATAGGAGATCGTATCCCTGAAGAGCACAAGACTCTCAGTGATCTTCCTGCCCGATACAGCACAGGTTTAGTCGGGGTAAATCACTTATCCCAGAGCAGGCCTGTCCCGATTGGCAGTGACCTTTGACAAGATTTTGTAGTCCACATTTAACAGTGAGATTGGTCACCAGTCTCCCTCTCCCCCTTCTGCTTGTAGATGAGGGTGGTGATACCTTTCCTCATGGGTTTGCACATAGTATCTGCTAGAAGCATACTGTCACACACCTCCAGCAGGTCATGGCCAATCAAGTACCATAGAGTAGAATAGAACTTGACCGATAAGCTTCCCGGAGGTTTATTCTTTTCAAAGGACTCGAGGGCCTTGGTCAGCTCATCCACAGATAGCGGCTGATCCAGCCTCTCCCACATGCTGTCATTTAAAATCTCAGTGATAGAGGACAGGAAAGACCGGGAGGCTGCGCTGTCAGTCTGCTTCATGTCATACAGACTGGAATAGAGGGATTTGCTGGGAGATTCAAGATGGAAGCAGTCGGAACTCTGTTTTCAAAAAAGGATCCAATTCTTGCTTCTCCATCCCCAGAGCCCTCTGACTGGTATAACTCTGCATAGAACTCCCGGAATCTGGCATTGACCTTCCTCAGTTCACGAGTGACATTGCCAGTTCTCTCCCTGATAGATACAATGGACAGTGGAGCACTAGCCAGGTATCAGCGTATTCAATCAGCCTTTACTTTGAAAAGGAGACCCTTTTACTTACAGTGTGGAAACAGGCCCTTCGGCCCAACAAGTCCACACTGACCCGCCGAAGCGCAACCCACCCATTCCCCTACATTTACCCCTTTTACCTAACACTACGGGCAATTTAGCATGGCCAATTCACCTGAATTCACCTGACCTGCACATCTTTGGACTGTGGGAGGAAACCGGAGCACCCGGAGGAAACCCACGCAGACACGGGGAGAATGTGCAAACTCCACACAGTCAGTCGCCTGATTCGGGAATTGAACCTGGGTCGCTGGCGCTGTGAGGCAGCAGTGCTAACCACTGTGCCACCGTGCCGCACTGT
>NC_057742.1:14368202-14390258 GCF_004010195.1 Chiloscyllium plagiosum
TGTGGACTTGTTGGGCCGAATGGCCTGTTTCCATACGGTAGGGATTCTGATCTTCTAATCTATCTTTATTTAATTTGAGTTTATGCTAATTTGGTTTAAGTTAAGTAAATATGAGATCACTGTATCTTGAAGAATACTAGGCAGTTTATTGTCAATGTTACTGTAATATAATACTACAATATTATTTCTACTTTCCTGTACTTTTGTACTTTAATAACATTTTTGGTTTTTATGTGAAAGAGTGAAAAATGTTTTCAATAAATATATACATTAAAAAAAAAGAATTTACTGGTCCTCAGGACGTCAGACTGAGATGACGTTACCGAACCATCTTCCTTCAGGCAACGAGCCCCGAGTTCTTCTTGTGCATCTTCTAGAAAAGGAAACATGAGCGCGTCTCATCCTGCTCCATGGAGTGGACCCTGGACCAGAAGATTACCTTGGAGGCCTCTGAGACAAACAACAAGGCTTGCTGGCCCTTCATCTCCTGGAGGTCCTCCGTTATATCAGCCCCCATTGCCTGCAGCAGGAGTGGGTTCTGCACATTTTTCTGGAGTTTGGATTCTCTCTCTCCTCTCTCTCTCCTCTCTCTCACCTTCTGCACACTTTTGAGGATAAAGAACCTCTTGATGTTCCCTTTGACCATTTCCCACCAGTCCACTAGAGACTCAAAGAGGGGCTTCACAATTCTCAAGCTGCATAAATCCCTTTTGAGCTCCTCAATGTTTTCTGGGGTCAACAATTTCGCGACCATGGCATATATCCTTTAGCAGCTGGGAAAATTGCTCCCAAAGGACTTGATATCACTTGATATCTCAAACTACTTTACAGCTGGTGAATTCCTTTTGGAGTGTAATTACGGTGCACATGTGGGAAACACAGTAGCTTATTTGTGTTTTGGTGCACCAGGTGTAACAGGTTTCATTCATAGTGCTTTAAAATGATTGATCCATGCTTATAGCTCTTTGCTTTCAGCAACATTTACCATTTGCTCAGTCTTCCCTGAGTCCCTATCTAGCCTCAACTAATCAAACATAGTGGGCAGCAATAATAAACAGACTCACATAATCAGCGAACCAAGTGAACAAAACAAAGAACAATTGAACACTGCAGCATACAGCAAACTTCCTAAAATAGCAATAATGACCAGGCAATCTGTCTTTTTTTTGTGTGATCAAGGGATATATTTTACTAGGGTACCAGGGATTATTCCCCTGTTCGCATTGTTCCCTGGTCAATTATGCAAGTCTGGTAACTGATCCATGCTCACTCTGCTTGACTGGTTGAACCTTGGTGTGGACTCAATTCTAAAGTAAACAGAAAGAGCTAGAGGCTGCCAGCAAAGGTGCAAAGACTTTGTGATTGAAGAGATATTTTGAAAGCAATGTCAATGAAATTTGTTCACGCTTAAAATCTAGTGTCATCTTGGCATTGTTCTGACAAATATAAAATATCCAACAAATCGACAAATACACAATCATGTTGTGACCATTTTTTTGAATACAAGTCTTGCGAATCTAGCACAAGCCAAATCCAACTGCTACATGCTAAGTGCCCACTTTTAGGTATTTTGGAGCAAATCTAAACCAGGTGTTGGGATTGTGACTGTGTAACTATGAGACTGAGTGCCCGTTAAATGATTCTTTAAAAATGATTCAGTTTTTGTGCCCATTTGCACCAGTTGAGATTTCTTTACAATAGAGTGAATGGGAACTCTGTCCTGGAATATAACTTAAGATTAAATTTAGATTGGCATGTCTTTCAATTGAAGTGAATCTAAATCTCAGTCAGAACTTGATCCTGATGCAATTTCAGGGTAATACAGTAAGACTTGGGACTGCCTCTGCTCACACTCAGTTTTGTCAAGTCCTCTAGCAAATCTAACAGCAGAAGTATGTAAGAACACATATTCTCTAAAATGTTATATTTGCCAAGAACTGAATTGCATCAAAGCTTAGCCTTTGCTTGTTTATTTAACAGATGCCAAGTGATCCAGGAAGAGGTCAGAACATAAAAAATTTGAATGTGCAGCATGACCAGGAACATAGCAATAGTTAACACCCAGACTGTTACATAGTATATCCAAGACAGGAAGCTGCAGTGCCTACCCAGTACAATTTATAATAAGTCTATGTTTTAGGAGACTTTAACATTTTTCTATGTTTGAACTGTGTACATGTTAATTTAAATAAATGTCTTGTAGACAATACAGTTCTGCTGTACTGGGGCCAAACCTGCTGCTAATAATGGAATGAATTAAGTACAATGAGATCACTTTTAATAATTATATTAAACTGAATTGCTTTTAATGTAAAGGAATCATAAATATTACCAAAATTCAAAGTAATTTATGATATGCAAAGAACTTTGATGTGTTCCTCAAAGACATGATGATGTAAGAAGACAGCATTTCTTTTTCTTTTAAGATAAGAGACTCCGGTTCACTTGTTTCCTATATTAATACAACAACATTTCAAATATGTTTAATTACCTGTCAACACTTTGAGAACTCTGGTCATGAAAATTGCTATATAAATGTAAGTCTTTCTCTTTCTTCTGTCAGTGGATACCTTTTGTTGTGTTGTATCAACCATGTTTATCTAAGACCTTTGCTTCAATCGTTTTATTTTGAGCAATTTTCTTGGGTTCAAGAGAAATATAGCAAAGACCAATCTACAAGTACACACGCAGCGTTAATGCTTGGGCATTCCAAGTGGTTGTTTGATGAACATCCTGATTTTGACACAGCCAAGCTATATCTCTGCTGCAGCTGAGCACAATGCACTCAACACAGGAAAAGTCAATTCAGCTCAGCAGGTTTCTATTGGCATTTGCTCTTCTTTCATGAAGTACTTATAATCACATTTACCCACTCTGTTTGCACATCCCTTCAACCCTTCTACCTTCCCTTTGCATCTCCAGTGCTGGAGAGCTGAGTTAATAAGTCTGATGTGTGAAGCAATTACTTGTGATGCTTAGTTCACAAATGAGATTCTTCATAGTTCAGGCTTTCCAAACCTATCCAAGCACTCAGATGTGACACATAAAATAGGTTAGCGCACTTCAGATTATAGTCGTGTGATAGGGTCACCAGAATTGTAGGAATGGACAATGGTTACACATTGAGGTATAAGAAATGATTATATTGTTACTAGCCATGATGATAAAACTGTCAATGTTCACTGCCATTACTGTTCTGGAACTGACAGCAACAACTGGGGTCATTTACTGTATTTCCCTAGGGAATTTCTAGAGGCATGGCACTCATCCACAGATTCAATCAATAAACACGTCGACCTGGACCCAATATACCGACCATTGCAGCGGACAGCTGGAACTGACAGCGGCAGATTCAAACCACTACAAATGCCGGAGGAAAGATCACAGAAGCGCTTCACAGGAGGCTCCCAAACACTGAGGATGTCACCTAGACAGGGGACGAAATGTCTGCAACACAAATTCCCAGCTCGCCGAACAGAACTACAACAATGATTATAGATTCTACATATTTTAAACAGCTTTTTAAACATATTATTGATATTTCAAATTCTATCTTAATTCCATCTTAATTCCATGTATATGTTCCAATCATTTATGTTGTTCTTTTATCATTTTAATTAAATGTGAAGGAGACTCAGTGGAGTTTACTTCCCAGTTTCCTATTTGTGAGAATGCTTCAATGTTTACCATGACATCACATTTATTGGATGCCCTTGGTTTGCTAACAATTTCAAACTTACATCAGGACAGGGGACATCTAAGACACAGAGGTCTCTAGATTTTTGTGCACAGTTTTTTTTGAGGTCAGGAGCAAGTGATTCTTGCATTTACCATGAAATCTCAGTTCCTTGTCAAAATGCACATGATTGTCAGCTATGGTGTTTGTACAATACACAATAAGATGAGCTGATAATGATTTATGTAATTGACAGAATGATCTGCACAATGTGCCCTTGCAACAGCCTAACTATGCTGAGAATGTAACTTTGTCCAGCTAATAAGATTCATTTCCATTTCTTAAGCTAGATATTAAGTTCTAGTTCCAAAGCTTAAGATAGGATTTGGACATAAATGCCATGACTGACTGGGAAGGTCATGTTTGGATATGGAAATGACATTGATATTGTCACTTGGTAAAGAAAAAAATGTTTAGCTTAAATTTTATTGGTTTAATTAATTAAATCAATTGGATTAATCAAATTAATTTACTATAGATACAGGAGGAAATATATGCTTTGAACAATTTCATCTGTAAATTAATATCTAGCCTAACTATGTAGCAATGGGGTATTAAACAGATGGTGGATCAGTGGTGCTGGAAGAGCACAGCAATTCAGGCAGCATCCGAGGACAGGCAAAATCGACGTTTCGGGCAAAAGCCCTTCATCAGGAATAAAAAGATGGGTTGTGGTTAAGTAAGATGTTAAAGTTTTCAGAAGCTGAAATTTGACTCCTAACCTGTGCACTTCTGAGATCAGGGGATTCAGAACAAGTGTGTGAAGTGGACTCATTCCCAGGAGCTGGATTCACAATTTAGATATTTTATTAGTGTTGACAGGCTAGGATTTAAACTGCTCTGTAGGTTTAGCACATGAATTCTCCAAGCCTTCAGAAATGAGTGGCTAAAGGGCAGTGGGGACAACTCTATTGAGAAGGTATTTGTCATGACAACACTGTTTTTGGACCAGGCAGAACAGGAGTACTTCCCCTACCCACAACTCCACTGGTCTCATTGGACCCCATCACCCTCAGTATACAAGGACAGCTGAGGTCAGGATCAGTACCCATGTTCCCCTCATATCCACCTCCCAATCCATGTCAGTGATTGGACCACTCCACCCCCAGGGTTACTTCCCTGTGACTCACACTGCTTTATAAGACACCAAGCCTGTCAATCAGGGGGACTGCGAGGTAGGAAGTCTATATAGAGAAAAGACAGAAACTCTACAACATGCAGTGAAACATGGACTGTTAGTTTTTCCATTTGAGAATTCACTGTTCCACACTTGTAACTCACTCTGTTCATATCCAGGCCAATATCTCTAGTTTCACCATTTGAATGTTGATCATTTATGATGGGCTTAAGATGGTGGTTTTGTTATCATGTAGTTTTAAGCAAATTCCCAAAACTTCCATCAGTTCATCCAAAGCATCACCATTGTGGTTTACAGTCTGAGGAAAGCCTAAGTCGCTGTGTGACAACATTATCACTTTGGGCATGGGGTGTATTAGCTGTAGAAGAAAATTATCTCCTTTCCTACACAGAGATTAAATTGCAAGATGCATCAAAATGTCTTCTCATCTGGATCTGATGGGTTCCAGTCTATTCACAATTTATTTTTGATGTGGAGATGAATGGCAGAAGGTGTCACTGGTGGGGGAATGAAGATTCTATGTAAATAATTTACCCTACAATTTAAACAAGTGTAATCTCAGTACTGAGATGTTGGCAAAACAAGTAGACACAATTAGAATTCAGATACCTAATAGTTCAGATATCATAATTTGGGTTGCTTTTTGTTCTCCTTTTTCATTATCTGATCATTTGTTACTTTCCATGCTTCCAATTAACAGAATGTTGATCTTACAGACTTGATAACAACCATAATCTAAGATGATCAATTAACACTTCTACTTACATAGGTGTGTACTGATCAAAGTGTGTTTCAGATATTTCTAAACCATTGGAAAGCATCGTTCTGACCATGTAACTCAGGCAACAAGCTACTAACCCACTTTTATTTGAACAGGAAATTATTCAGAAGTGAGGGTGACTTAGCAAATAAGCATTACAAATAATTAAAATTACATTACCTGTTTCAAAATAATAAAAGACACAAAGATTGGAGTTGTTTAGTTAATATTTGAGTGTCATTCCTTGATATGAAACTTTGCATAGGACATGAACTTTAGAGAACTCTTCATTCTTCTAACTTGTATTGCAAGAGAGTGGAAGTGCAAACTCACCAACAGAGTACAAGAAGAGTCATATTGGACTTGAAATGTTAACCGTGCATGTCTCCATAGATACTGGCAGACCTGCAGAGTTTCTTCAGCACTTTCTGTTTTTATTAATAGAATACCATCTGATGTCATGTCAATCTTTTCTGAATTGTATAAAAAGCAAAATAAAAAATAAGTTTAACCTATCAATCAGAATAAATTTCTAAGTAGCAGTTTATGAAATTGGGAAACTTGATAGTCCAATAACTGTGTGGTTTTGTGTTATCCAACTCTCGCAAGGAAATACATGTAAGTCAGTCATAAGTATCCGTGTTTCAGGAACTGCCAAAACAAATCATCTGGGGATGGGGGCAGATCGACAACCTGAGTGGGTTCAAAGGACGTAGCTTGGACTCTGCATTCCAAGCTATCCACTATGGAATTACTAAAAACTGTCCATTTTTAATCTCCCAAGGCATGAAGTTAATACATCATTTAGAAGTTTATAACATGATCTGGAACTGGGTAAATTCCGATGCTGTGACCTGTTCAGAAATGTTGTAAATCCAGTCATCCCAAATTGAAACATTTTAAAAAGACATATTCCATAACAAGGTCTGAGCATCACTGGCTCGGCCAGCATTTGTTACCAATTCTGAATTGCTCTTGAGAAGGTAGTGTTGGGCACCTTATGCAGCTGTCCATATGGGGTAGGTATACCCACATTGATTATGTAGATGATAATAATCAGCAGGAATTAATATAAAATGGTTTGGACAACTACTAACATCATATAGTTTGATGAGAAAATTAAATTCAGACATTTGAAAAAATCAACTTTAAAATGGTCTTACAATTTAAGTTTTTCCATTGGTAATTTGAAAATGAAACTGTGAAGTATCAAGTTTTATGAAACACAAACACAGCTTTCTTCCACAAAACTTTTCTGCCACTGTAAAATTGCAGCTGAAGATTAACCAAGAAAAATATGTCTTTAATCAGAAATTGTGATAGAATGTAACAAAAGCTTCCAGTGATTTCAAATCACTGAAGCAATTACATTTGCCATGAAATAAAAATAGTAGCTGTTGAGTTTTAAATACTCAAATTATACTTGGCTTTTGCACAAACATTTTATGGGCAAGAAGCCCATCTCATGTATACTGTATAAATGACCATTCAATGCTATGATTTGCATAGCCAAGTCTGACTATAGTCCGTGCCTTTTTGTGTTTTATTGAAGGTTTTCCTGTTCCACTGTTGGAAGGTGGCTTTTCTTTTTAAACTTTTTCCCCACTATCTTACTTAATTTAGATTTATTTCTTCCTCTTTCAGTATTTCAGTAATCTATGCTCTTAGAGTCATAGAGTGATGGAGTCATACAACATGGAAACAGACCCTTCGGTCCAACTCATCCACATTGACCAGCCATCCCGTCTGACCTAGTCCCATTTTCCAGCATTTGACCATATCCCTGTAACCCTTCCTATTCATATTCCTGTCCAGATGCCTTCTGAATATTGTAATTCTACCAATCCTCAACACCTCCCCTGGCAGTTAATTCCATACACATTCACACACTCTGCATGAAAAAGTTGCCCCTTAGGTCCCTTTTAAATCTCACCCTCTCACCTGAAACCTATGCCCTCTAGTTTTGGACTCCACCACCCTAGAAAAAAAAACCTTGGCTATTCATGCCCCTCATGATTTTATAAATTTATAAGGTCACCCCTCAGTTTCTGGCACTCCAGGAGAATAGCCCCAATCCTTTCAGCCTCTCCCTGTAGCTCAAGCCCTCCAACCTTGGCAACATCCTTGTAAATCTTCTCAGAGACAAATAACATATGTAGCCACCCTTCTCTGATTAATCTCTGTTTTGTATTTCTGGGTTGGATGGTCGATGGTTCAAGGTAGTTTCATCTCTTGATTTTCTCCTTGAAAAATAATTCACTGGTCTGGCCTTTCATTCTGTCCTCCCTCCTGACAGCTGGACAAGATTAGAAGTTTGCTATGTGTCTTGAACTAACACAGGTTACCTTTCGGAGGCATTCAATGACTGAACCCGTACTGTTTAGAGAAGATTTGAACCATTATTCTTTTTTTTAATGAGGAAAACCAAATCAATTAGTAATGCACATTTTTGGAAACAGGTTCTCCACAAAGCTGCAACTTTCACAGAACCTTACCTATTAATTGGATATTTGAACCCTTTCTTAGCAATCTTCATTCTAAACATTAATTTGCCTCTTCTAAGGGTGTGGCATGGTATCAGTTTCAGCAGCTCTTATTTTCATCTCATCTCTGCCAACTGGCTTGACTCTATGTTGAACTATTTGGTTCCTTCTCGGAATATACATTTACAACCAATAATGTGTGTGGTGTTTACAGGAATCAAAGAAATATCAGTAAACCTGGATTAAATTAAAAATACCACTGCTATGTACTCTAACATTTTATTTTTCATAATAAGCAAATTTATCCAAAAAGGTCAGCCAAATGTTTATTGAACTGAGAAAAAACTTATTTTTTTGTTATATAGAACAGTTAAGAAGATAAAGTCACCATAGTCTGAGCTTTTTGTTAGAAAAGAAAGTTTAACCTAGGGGTTACCACACCCCATGTGAGAGGAGAAATTGAGAAGGAGAGTCAGTCCTTCATGTTAGCCTCAGCCAGTGCTGGAACTGAGTTGACACTGTTGGTGTTATTCTGCAACACAAAGACAGCTGTCCAGCCAACTGCGCTAACCAACATCCCCATACAGAGCAAATACAGGGGTCCGAAATTTACAAACATCTGAGTTACCAATACTTGTACATTTGGCGTGATCCTGTACAGGGGTATTATTTTAAAGGTCTGACATGTGAACATTCCTGTACTTAGGAATGACTGTTTAGATCATCCTGCATTGTGCTGCGACTTGCATATAAATCAAATTGTGAGCGGACTGCAGAATGCAACCCATTCACCAACCCGGGGACTACCTGTAAAACCAAAATGAAAAAGACAGGTTGATTTAGCAAAAGTATAACTGACAATAGGGACAGGCTTGAGAAATTGTAAAGTGTCATAAGTTCAGTTAATGTTGTTAATGCAAAATATAAAACTGGAGACTATCTGTTTAATAGATAAATTCTCTTGCATCAAGTGGCACCATAAATATCTTTGTCATTTATTTTAAGGCTCACACTTTCGGACACACACATCGCAAAGCACAGAAAATTTTATATACAACTGCTGGAAACCATTCAAAGAAACCAAAGTCACCAAAGCTGTCGTCCAATAAGATTATGGAATTGAGTTGAAGCAGAATTACATTACATATTAAGAAGGCTACTTAATAATTAATAGCAACAACATATATTTGTAAAGTGTTTTTAAAGTAAGAACAATTTCCAGTAGGCTTCACAGGAATATGATAAAGCAAAAAAAAGTTAAGAAATCAGATCAGGTGACCAAGAGCTTTGTGAAATGGATAAAGTTTAAGGATAGTCTTAAAGGAGGGAGGTGAGCTTGAGAGAAGTAGGGAGGGAAGTCTCGAGTTTAGGACTTGCAACTGGTGACATGACCAGCATTGATGGAGCAATGAAAATCAGGGATGGTGACTCAACAGGCCTGAATTAATGAACACAGTGTCTGGAATACAACATAGCACTCCTGGAAAAATAGGAAAGGCCAACTAGGATACTGGAAAATTTTAATCTGTTTGCAAGTTCGAGTTTAAAAAAGAAATCATAATGTATTTATAAAAATGTTTTGGTTTCTTCTAAAAACTACCTTTTCAGTCAGTTCTACCATAACCCATGATTCTTCAAGGCGAATTGGCTTTAATACGATTGAAGATTTTAGACCATCATTTGTAGAAAGCGAACTTTCCTTATCTGTAATAGTTAAACACATTTCCGGCCCCATTAGTTTAAATGTCATAGTTATTGCACGATTTTCTGATAACGAGAGATCGCTCGAGTATGGAACTATTTCATTATATCAGAATCAACAATATGTAAAATACACAAACATGATAAGTAATTGTGCACAGCATGCCAAGTGTGCACAGGAACACAGAAAATGGGAGCAGCATTAGGCCATTTGGCCCTTTGAGCCTGCTCTGCTTTTCAATGCGATCATCACTGATCCCTATATCATCACTCCCTATACCCTTTGATGTCTTTAGCCCTAAAAACTATATTTAACACTTTGAAACTTTCTGTGGTAGAGAATTACACAGACTCACCACTCACCACATGAAGAATATTCTTCTTGCCCCAATCTTAAATTATTTTTAATCAATCCTTATTAAATGGACCAAAGGCAGGCATATGAATTTAGCTTGCAGACCACCCAAGATCTCCTTAAATAGTGGAACAGGCTCGAGGGGCTGAATGGACTACTCCTTTTCCTATGTTTCCATGTTCCTATGTAAGTGGTCCACTTAAATATCCTTAATCTCAGGTTAAGGAACGTGGTTCTGACCTCCCCAGTCATCAGGAACATCCTTCTTGTGTTTACAATGTTTAATCTTGTTTGAATTTTATAGCAATCCTACCTCATCCTTCAAAACTCCAGTGATTGTAGTCTTAACCAATATGTCCATCCTGCCATCCTAGGAATCAGTCTGGTAAACCTTTCTTACACTCCTTCCATAGCCTTCCTCGGATAAGGAAACCCTGACCTTTTTATTGGATCTTAGCAAATCTATGATTTCCTTGCCATTTTTATTGAACCAGTCTCTGTTGTTTTTGGTGCTGTGTTGCACTCATTGGAAGTATCCAACATTGCAGAATTGATGTGTTCCCAGTATTCTTCCTGAGTGGAATCAGCAGTGAGATTGGGATGAACCAATCTGGTCTGTAAGATTGCTTGACACCTCTCTCTGCGAGATAAGATTTGCTGCTAGCTGACTCAAAGTTCCTTCGTCTTCATGTCTGTTGGGCTGAGATGTGAAATGGAAGTTCAACTTTGAGTGAACAAAGTAATTGTTTGTGTGACAGTCAGCACTTGGACATGACTCTAGTTTGCAGGATATCCCTTAGCTCATATGGATCCACCAAGATGTAATCTATCAGGTGTCAGTGTTTACAGTGGTGCAACATCCATGTTGTCATGAAATGATTTTTTCTTGAAAAAAAGTGTTGCTTACAGACAGCTGGTTTTCTGCACGGAGTTTTAAGACTAGACATCTGTTTTCAGTTGAATTTCCAGCTCCACGGTTTCCAAATACTCCCTTCCATGCTAGGCTGTCGCAGGCAAGTCTGGTTTTGTCATTGCCAAGCATAACAATTAAGACCTTGCGTGGGCCATTCTGGATGGGTTCCCAGAGATCCGTGAAGGACCCATCCTTGTCAGCTGGGTTAGCCTTCAGGGTTGGCAAATAAGCTCTGGTGAGAGCTGGATGCTGCTGGTCTTGAAGGAGAAGCACAGGGACATAATGTACTTGGGATGGCCAATTGGCAGATTTGAACATTTAGTGGGGATAGTCTTCTTCATAACAAAGCTGTCACCGAGGAGACATTGTTCACCTGGCGGTCCACCTGGTCAATAGAAGGTGTAGCCAGGATTGTGTTCCATCAGGCTGCTTCACTCGAGGAGCGGACTCATTCAGGGCTGCCAAACTGATGTCCCGTCTAGCGAACTCAGTGACTGCCAGAACCAAGTGTCATAATGGGCAACTGTTGGCACCAGGTTCCATCATTGTTCTCACCTTCCAGTGGGTGAGTTTCAGAAGTTTTCTTATTTTCCCTCTCTTTAAAGCCAATACTTGCTTTAAGTTCAAGTTCATCTTAACTTCTTTTAGTGGCATTTGCATTTCTGCCATTGTGTCACATGAAGAGATGCCCTTTGACTGCAGCATACCAACCAAGTGGTGGGGAGATGGTCATATTTGTTCAGGCTACCTTTTTGAGACCCCTCACCAAGTTGGGAGCAAAAACTGTTATCCTTGGCTGCTCAGGCCATTCCTAGTCTGAAGCACCATTGAACTGAATGATGCCCTGAGGAACCTGAATACTGGATTGGAACAGTGGCTAGCTTTTATAGCTGACCTTGTATCTCTTTTCCAATGCTACGGGGCCTGTTTGTATTGAGTTTCAGTTGTGTTGCACTTTTTTTTTAGTAGATCTTTAAGATAAGGTACCATTGGCACTGACTGACCCCCTCTTTTGAGCCTGGTGCTCATCCATCAATGCCCAGTAAACTCAGAGAGTGGCATCAGGGTTTACAAGCTGTTGGTTTGGATTGAGTTTCCTTCTCCTTAGTGAGTTGCCAACCCATGCTTGATGGGACCCTCCTTCCCCTGCTCTGTTATGCCAATAACTGTGATACTTGCTTTAACATCAAGTTCATCTTAACTTCTTTTGGTGGCTTTGAGAAAAGACAGAGGCTCTGAGAGGCTGTTGCAGCAATGTGGGTTCCAGACCATGGTGGCTCTGTCCTGGTGGGTCCTTTTACAAGTCTGCTTTGACAGTGGCTTTGAAGCTGAGCTGGGTCCATACCCAGGATTCCAATGGCCGGCGTCGGACTTCTTTCAACGATAGCCTGAGACGGCTTTCAGGGGCTTTGGGGGCAGCTTTCTTTGGGGTCGGTCTGTGACTCCATATGTCTTTTCTTCAGCATCATGGGGGGATCCGGTCCAGGATTCCAATGAGGGGTTTGGGTCCTTGAACCCAGAGCCGTGAAATGGGCTAATTTCTTTTTTATTTAAATTTCTTTCTTTTTTAGTTATACTATCGTAGAAGGGCTGTTATTTCTTATCTTTTTATTTCTTTATTTTTCTCATATATGGCTATGATCTTGTATTTTTGAAAGTCTGTATTGCTCGACTTTTTATGTCTTTATTTTTCTATTTTTTACCTAAGTCTTAGTACTCAAGAATCAGTACTTCGTTACCTTTGTAACTAAGATGGCACCATATGTGGCGACTTGCAAACTTTTCACTGCACTCATGTGAGATAATGAAGCTCATACAATTCATTTCCTCTGAGCATGTACATACAAAGCTATGTCAGAGTAAAGTCCCATCACATGTAAGTGAGTCTTGAATCTGTTGATTTCCAGAATTATCCTCTTACCATCTCTCACATATAATTATGTTCAGTAAAGCCTGCTAATGTTCACTTGACTGAATTTACCTTACTCCAGCACTGTTTATCACAAGATGTTACACTGCCACAAAGGTATGCAATATAAAAAAAATCCTGACATTAGAAACTGTCACTGGCTGAAGAGAGTGAACTTAATTGTCACATAGGGCTGCCAACCTCAGCAATTCCGTGTTCACAGAAAGGCTCACTTCCCTTATCTGCCAATGTTCTAACACTTCACAGATACAGTGCTTCCACGTAGCATGCTGGGAGGACGCACCTTGAGTTTTATGCCCTTCAGCCACAACCTTCTTCTCTGTACCGCCTTCTGCGGTGCCATGCAGCTCAGACACTGTCAATCGCTTGTTTATTGCTCTTACAAGTCCATGCTCTTCAGTCAGAAGTAATGCTTTGTCATGTGTGTTGGAAACCCGTGGTATACCAAGTCTTTCTGGATTGACCTAGTAAACTTGCTGAATGGTTCTCTGTCTCCCATCAGTGCCCACTGAAAATGGGGTATATAAGCTTTACATTTTGGATGAAAGCTCTTCCCCTTGACAGAATGAAGGATGTCAGTGTAGGGAAATGGACCTCCGTTTCACCTTTTGACGTCGGTATTGTCTTCAAACACTATAAATAATTTGAGTGTGATAAAGAAGCCAACAGCAACACCATCAAATTGGAGCAAGTTGAAAAGATTTGCTAAGAATAAAATATAACTTTGGAGAAAGTGAGGACTGCAGATGATGGAGATCAGAGTCAAAAAGTGTGGCGCTGGAAAAGCACAGCAGGTCAGCCAGCATCCGAGGAGCAGGAAAATTTATGTTTCGAGCATAAGCTCTTCATCAGAATTCTTCAGAATATCCAATGAAGAGCTTATGCTCAAAACATTGAGTCTCCTCGAATGCTGCCTGACTGGCTGTGTTTTTCCAGCACGACACTTTATGACTAAAATATAACTTTGTAAATGATATAGTAATTAACACAGCTTAACCTTTCCTGTTTCAGACCAGGACAATGGCACAAATGCCCAAACTGGGTCTCTCTTGTAAACTTCTCAAATTCTAATGCTTCAAATTATTGACCTTCTTAAAGTTCTCAGACTCTGAGTAGAAGTAATCCCTCTGTTGGATGTGGTTTCTTTTTCCTGCAAAGACCATGGTTTCAACCTCCTTTTGATAGTAACCTGTTGATAGTAACCTGTTCAAGTCCACTTGCTCCAAAGATATGCTTTTGCATATCTTTGAAGCAAGTGGGTCTCGAACCAAAGCCTTCCAGTCCAGAGGCAGGGACATTACTACTGAACTGAGCCCTCCCTCTTAACTGATATTTTTCTAAACAACTTGTTCAGGAGGTGTAATTGCACAACTTTGGAGCAAGTGGACTTGAACTCAAACCTCCTAGCTGCAAGGTAGGGACATTACAAATGCACCACAACAGCCTCTCCTTTTCTTTCCATTTTATTCATACACAACTCTTAAATACAGATGAACAGCTTTTTTTTCTAACATTATATCACCCATGGAATTTATTAACCCTCACCAGTAAATCACTGTGTTTTCCAATTAATCCAGTTACATGCAAAGCCCGTTAAGGGTAATGCAGACCACCAGAGGTGACAGAGAGCTCCCCTTCTTTTTTAATTTTTCTTTTTTTTCTTTAGCACCCAGAGGGGTTCCAGCAGGAAGTGCTTACGTTTTCCCCAAATCAGCCATAGCCATGTGTGAATGTGGAGCAACACAGTAAAAAGATGCTATTGTGCTAAAACTTTATTCTATATTTTCCACATGGCTAGTGAACAAGCAAAACCTGATAAGAGTGATCCCCTCTTTTTTTTCCCTTTTCCATACACTCCACAGCAGCAGTTCTTATTTTTCCCCCATAGCACTCATGTCGTCCGTGTATGTGTGCAGTGACTTAGTAAAGACGCCAAGTGCAAAAACTTTATTCAATATTTCCATCATCAGGAAAACACCCGTGTGGCCAGTGAACTGATAACAAGCAGTCCCCTTCTTTTCAATACACTAGACACATAATTAGTCCTCCCCTTTACAATTCATTTAAGCCAATTGATCAGTTACTAGGGCCGGCAATTAACTTTTAATCAGCCTTAAGCAACTGATGTTAGCTCCTAATCTGTTCCAAGTCTAATCAGTTATTGTGTTGCATTTTTAGTGTCCATACCTCTGAGCCAGAAGGTCTGTGTTCCTGTCCAGATGTGCGTCATTACACATGTGGACAGGTTAATTAAACATACCTTATGTACCAAATTAAGGTTCTCATGCATCCAAGCACTTTATCTATTTGAACTAGTTCTAACCAAACTACATGGCTTCATGAGTTAGGGGTAAGTATGCAAGCCAAGGTACAGAGATTTATTTTGGTTCTATATGACAATATTTAAACCTTTACAGACGTGTTAGAGAGTCTGACTCTTTAATTACTTTACAAAGTGTGATTCTAAGGCATGATTTTCCCACAGCTCTTCAGTTGATCCATAGAGTAGGTTGGATATAGAATTACATTCTCTCCATTCTGCTCCAGTAATCAGTCTGTGCTGAAGTAATGTGGGCACTTGCATTTCCTTCAACATCAGTGTTCTCTAATTTGTGCTACATTGTGGATTTGCTAAACTCAATTCAAATTCTTCAGAATCTGGGATAGTCATGGATTAAATTGAATTGAATTTAATTGAATTTATTGTCATGTGTACCGAGGCACAGTGAAAAGCTTTGTCTTGCGAACAATATAGGCAGATCACAGAGTTAAGTAGCCTAGATAGTAAATAATAGGTAAACAGCAGCAAAAACAAAAACACAGGTACAGGCAAATGTTAAGAGTTTGTGAGTCCATTCAGTATTCTAACAGCAGTAGGGTAGAAACTGTTTCAAAACCGGCTGGTGCGTGTGTTCAGGCCTCTGTACCTTCTCCCTGATGGTAGAGATTGTAGAAAAACATTTCCAGGATGAGATGGATCTTTGAGAATGCTGGCGGCCTTTCCTTAACAGTGGGCCTGGTAGATGGATTCTATAGATGGGAGGTTGGTCTTTGTGGCTGTCCGGGCCGAGCTTACCACTCTCTGTAACCGTCTCCTATCCTGAATGGTACAGTTGCCATACCAAGTAGTGATACATCCAGACAGAATCCTCTCAATGGCGCACCTATAAAAATTGGCAAGGGTATTGGCCGTCATGCCAAATTTCCTCAGCTGCCTGAGGAAGAAGAGATTTTGTTGGGCCTTTGTAACCAGTGCGTCCACATGAAGAATCCAAGAAAGCTTGTTGTGGATGACCACTCCCAGGAGCTTGCCACTCTCCACTTGTTCCACCTTTGTGCTGTTAATGTGTAGGGGGCACATGAGTAACATCCCGCCGAAAGTGAACAATGAGTTCCTTGGTTTTGCTGGCATTGAGAGCTCGGTTGTTCTCAGTGCACCATTTTTCCAGGTCTTCCACCTCCCGTCTGTAGTCTTGTTTCGTCGCCATCTGAGATTGGACTGACTATGGTGGTGTCATCAGCGAACTTGTAAATGGCATTAGTCTGATCACTTCACAACAGAGAATCATATCCTTAATAAAGAAAACAGAGAGCAGACTAAACCAGATCTACGCTGCAATATCAACAAAGAATCAATTTGTATAATGTTCTTCTATTCTCCTGTTAAAATAAACTATTAATGCCTTTGGTAAAATGGCAGAGAATTACTTACTATCGCATGAGCATATTTGTTACTTACATCACGCAATGCAGGTTGAAATAACAGGGAGCATGCAGAAAATGATAGATTTTCATGGATTGAAATGCCATTGAATAGGTAACAGAAGCAGGTGGAAATCCAAAAATACTAAAATGTACTGAAAGGTTAAAACAAGAGGATGCAGTGTGTTCTTTTTCATAGGCATGGTTAAATTATGTATAATTTCAAAAACCTGCCTTGAACTTGACAGCAAACTGTGTTGAAAGAGAAGATGGATCCTCCAACCACAAAGAATCAATGTTGATTTCACCAGTTTCCTCATCTCCCCTCCCCCCACCTTATCCCAGTACCAACCCTCCAACTTGGCACAGCCCTCTTGAACTGTCCTATCTGTCCATCTTCCTTCCAACCTATCATTCCTGATGAAGAGCTGATGCTCGAAATATTCACCCTCCTGCTCCTCGGATGCTGCCTGACTGGCTGTGCTTTTCCAGCGCCACACTCTTTGACAGTAAACTGTGATGATGCATTGGACCTTCTGTATTTCTATAGGACCACATCCATATTTGCAGATCCCCACATGGTAAATACCCATCATAGCTATTGCTGGGTAAAACAAAATCAGGAGCTTCTCAATTGCAAAAAAACCAAAGGACTGGTCTATAAAGTTTGTACCAAATGTGCCTTCAAGCGATCGATCTGTGAAATGTGTGAAATAGAAGAGGTCTTCGAAGTTGTTACTAATGGACAAAGTTGATCCAATGCACTGGGCTCTAAGTGTAGGTTGAATGTAGATTCAATTATCTCAGAGGAACCATAAAAAGGGGAGTTTAATATAGGGATCATAGCCATTTTCCATTCTTGCATACCTTTGCACTCTCTGAGAAAAGTCATCAAATGGGTACCAGTTTACAATGAAAGTCACCATTGTCCCAATGGACCACAGGCTTCTCTCTCATTAGAACATGACAACAGATGGTGCGATTAACCTGAGAGTCACCATTCCTCAGGTGAGGAATGAGATTGAGAAGGCAGAGCCTTTCTGGCTCCATCAGCTGGTACAGAAATTGGTATTACTGTTACATTGCTGTAACAGTAGCTAATGACCCCAGTTATCATCGGTGAGTTCTAATGTGGGTGCATAAACATCTCCGCAAGTAACAATTGGGAAATCCATGCCACTTCTTCTATTTACACAATACAACAAAAAAAAATCCTGATTATCCAGTCTGTGCTGTACTTACTTTAACCCAAGTGATAAAGGGTTAGTTTTTAAAGCATTATGCCCATCATAGAAAATTGTAATGGGACATAATAAAATGCTTCATTTTATGTTAATCGCCTACTGTTTGAACGTAGGCTTAGCTAAGCAAAGTACAATCATTTATTTATACTGTAATGTCTCCAGTCTAAGCTTACCTGGATCAGATGCAATTAAATTCAAAGCTTTCTTAAAATATTGAGACTTCTTTAAGTTTCACAAAGACACAAGGCAAAGCCAATAGAAACAGACCTATAATTATGCCAAATGAAAGCAAAATGAGACTTACAGTTCTAGGCAAATTGTTTCTGGTTCAAACAATTTGGTTTCACAGTGCATACAGAATGTATATCATTCATAAAGACTACTAAAGTACATGGAAAAGAAATGTCATTCTGCAGGGATTTATCAATGTATAACCCTCTTGCTGAATTGAACATATATAAACTGCAAGCTTTTTAAAAGCAAGGGCTTGTAAACTCCAGATGCCTTACAATGGATTTATTCCTCCCTACTCAACAATCGTCTATCTGATATACGCCGTGCAGTTATATGGCTTTGAAATAAATATCAATTTATGGGTCTACAACTTGCGTGATCCCATGTGAGCTGGATTCTGTGGCTGTGGAGATCACTCCCAGATAAAAACAAAACAATAGTCTGCTACGGACACTCCCCATTTTTGATGCTTGAATAAGACACATACGGCCTACAACAAATAAATATGGGGAGTGTGCAATCTGAAAAATATCCTGAGTACAAGGCTGCGAAATTGATCTGGCCAGTTTGCAGGCCATGGGTGCGGGAGATTGTAGTCTGTTGATCTAAAGATCTGTTTGTGTTTCTGGTTTAATTTTGTGGGTTGCATGAATAAAGAAATCATTTCATACACTGCTGATTGGAAGGCGTAACACTGAAAGGGAATTGACTATTGTATTTTGTCCCATATTGTGTGTGAATTATATCTTTTTACCAGGAAAATCTCAATCACATCATTATTCACTACTTCCTAAGACACAAAATGCATTCAAACAACATTCTTAATGCTCATTGCAGTGTCTGGTGTGATGCTCAATAACATAGACTGGCTAAGGCCTGCTCTGAACTCTCTCTGCAATAGCTCCTTGAGAAGAAACAACAATTGTTCCCACTTCCCAGAAATGGGGCAGAGCAAACGCAACCAGAATTCATCTTTCTGGGCTCTTCTCATTAATATTGACAACCTTCTTTTTAATTAAACTAGTAGTATTGGAATTTACTGATGTATTGTCAGAGCTGCAAATTATAGTTTGTGCTTGTGAAGAGTTGTGGTGCTCTTTCAATTCCTGATCTTTCATAATAATATGGTATTGGTTAGGCTAACTGCTACTCACAGTAATCTCACACTATACTGCTGTCGGACAATAACATCATAATGTTGGAAGCAGAAAACTGTGGTTAGTCCAATCACATAGCCTAGTCATGTAGCTCTTAGTCCAGTACCCATTCAGAAGTCACACAACACTAGATTATAGTCCAACAGGTTTATTTAAAATCACAAGCTTTTGGAGAACTGATCTTTTGTCAGATGAAGTGATTTTGCCTGAAGAAGGAGCAGCACTCTGAAAGCTCATGACTTTAAATAAACCTATTGGACTATAACCCAGTCTTGTGTGACTTCTGACTTTGTCCATCCCAGTCCAACACTGGCACCTCTACGTCATGGCATCCAGTATCCATGCCAAGCATTCTGCCTTGACAATGCTCACGTCTTACTCCTGGATTTTGAAAGTAGCTTCCAGGAGCATTAGAGAAGCCACAATGCAATTCCACAGGCTCTTCGAGACATCAAGATTTGGGTCATCTGTCTTCTGATTTCTGTAGTTTCTCTGTTGGCTGATATATGTAAGTGCACTTTTTTTGTACCTTTGCATTTAAAGGAATGTCCTTTATGGTGTGAACACAATAAATATTTGGTAGTACAGAACTTGAACATTTCTGAGGAAAGGATACATTTAATCTTATATATACATTGGTATTCTTGCAAATGGTCCTGATGAGTGCAAGATAAAAGGCTTTGACAACATGTTTTTTTCAGCAACGTTAATATGGTTTATGCCTGAACAGCTGATTTTGTCTTTTTAGAACTAACATCAGGTAACTCCAGTAAAAGATCAAAAATCATGCATGTTTCACAGTAATAACTGGGCCCTGGTAATATGTCATGATTTGCAGGTGAGTTCTGGGTGTGGGTAACTATCCCCAGACATGGGTCACTATTTTGCAAGAATCCCCCACATACAAAATCATGACCATTGTGTGAGTCAGGAATTTGTCCATTTTTTATTTGACAGTGCTGTTGCCTTGTTTAAACAATCCTCAAAATTGCATTTAAATTGTAAAGCAGATTGGTTCAGCAGATATCACTGTTCAAATTATTCATTTGGCCTAAACAATTACCAGTTATGTTTATCATTCATGTACATGCCTTGACAATAAGGTGGATACAGGTAAAAACAATGACTGCAGATGCTGGAAACCAGATTCTGGATTAGTGGTGCTGGAAAAGCACAGCAGTTTAGGCAGCATCCGAGGAGTAGTAAAATCGATGTTTCGGGCAAAAGCCCTTCATCTGTATTCCTGATGAAGAGCTTTTGCCCGAAACGTCAATTTCACTGCTCCTCGGATGCTGCCTAAACTGCTGTGCTTTTCCAGCACCACTAATCCAGAAATAGGTGGAAACAGAATGTTTTAACCCTTTAGCAGAATCACAGTTCAACTCAATTCAATCTCCCAAAGACCATAACAAGAATCTTATAGCACAGGAGACTAATTGACCCATTGTTCTTGTGTTACATTGAAAACTCATTCACTTAATCCTATTTCCCAGGCATTTTCAAGAGTGCTGATCGAAAACAGGTATCCTTGCTCTGGAGAAATTCAACTCAATTGTAGCACTCCTCCTGCCACCTCAGTTAACCCTTTTTAAAAATTGGTTTTATGCCATCCTGTGACCAAAGATGTGCAGGTTAGGTGAATAGGCCATGCTAAATTGTCCACAGTGTTCGGTGTAGGGGAATGGGTCTGGGTGGGTTGCTCTTCGGAGGGTCGGTGTAGATTTGTTGGGCCGAAGGGCCTATTTCCACACTGAAGGGAATCTAATCTAATCTAATCAATGGATGATACATGTTTGTGGATTATCAGATGAGAACTAGCCTCAGCCATCTTCAGACTGAGAACATTAATTCTGTTTCTCTCTCCACTGACTCTGCCACACCTGTTGAGTTTCTTCTGCATTCTCTGTGTTTGTTTCAGTTATTGCTGTGTCTGTTACCATCATGGTGTAAGGTACAGCGAAGGTCTGCTGACAGTCAAGGATGATATAAGTCACTGTAAGGGACAATGTATAAACTTTTCACTATATCCATTGAGTATATGTGACAATAAAGGCTAATTCCATTCTATTCCAGGATAAATCAGTGCTTTTGGAAGTCAAAGAAGGAATTTCAAAAGAACATATTAACCAAGAAGTTAAGTTTATAGTTTAGGATTTGATAATAACTGTTTGGTGTGTTAGCTTCTAGATGGATCATCAGCTAATATCCAATACTGAAAAAAAAATTCTTAATGACAATGTAATTATAATAATATAAGTTTCAATGAATCGACCAAAGATCTGGGACTCTGTTTGTTGAATAGGTTGGCAACACAGGTTAGGTACAATCAGTTAGAAGTAGTTTGAGTAAGCTCCATAATTAATTTCTTAGATATTTTTAAACAGCCCATTCAGATTGGTTATATCAAACCTTTGAAGCAGGTGGGACTTGAAACCAGGGCCTTTTCATCTAAAAGTAGGGATACTACTGCTGTGCCATAAAACACCTCATGATTAATGTTTTAAGTTGTGTGATTTGGCAGCTTCATGATATGGAACAGTAAGAACCTCACTGAACATGTCCTGAATCTGAGATTGTGCTATGGAGGAAGTGAGGACTGCAGATGCTGGAGATCAGAGCTGAAAAATGTGTTGCTAGAAAAGCGCAGCAGGTCAGGCAGCATCCAAGGAGCAGGAGAATCGACGTTTCGGGCGTAAGCCCTTC
>NC_057742.1:14390279-14423552 GCF_004010195.1 Chiloscyllium plagiosum
CTGCTCCTTGGATGCTGCCTGACCTGCTGCGCTTTTCCAGCAACACATTTTTCAGCATTGTGCTATGGAGACAGACTTCAGTAAAGATGGTGTTTGTTACAATTTCCCATGTGGTGTGAACTGAAGTGAAATGTATGTGAAGTAAGTGTCCTAGCTTGGACTCAACTCATGCTGCATTATGCTATTTTGCTTAACTAATGGCCACATAGTCTGTTATAAACAGTGAAAATAAAAGATTCCCATCAGTTTGTAGCTACTAATACCTTCATTGAACAGAATGAAACCTGTGAATGGAAGTCTCAGTGGCAGCCTAAAGATTACAGATGTATGAGGATTACAGATGATTCCTGTTTCACCATGACAACGTAATCCTGACTTGAGGAAGCTAAAGCATCTTGAACAGATTATCCTGTCAGGTTCTCAAAATTCCACAATTCCCTCTCAGTGGGCTATGATAGATTAGAAGTGATCTGACAAAGTGGGATTAAATGTGAAAGAATTCTTAACCTCTTCCAACCTGAGCACATTCATGGCTTTCAGGCCCACTGGGGTTTTCTGGATACAGGAACGTGGCACAATTTACGCTGAAAGGTTTCTAAGGAGAGTTACTCTTGGCCCATAGTTTGTTAATCAGTGGCAATGAAATGTATAACTCTGTATATCACCCCAGAGCTGCAGGTGTGATTGTATCCTCCCGGGCAAAGTCTCAAGCAAATTAAATCCAGAGACCATCAGGTAACAATATTTGTTTCTGACATCTACCTATACCAATGCAACCAAAACCACTTTCTCTTCCTTTCTAAAGTCAAGATTAAATGTAAAAGAGGCCAAACAGTCAATGATGTCAGGTCGTGTCACTCAAATTATAGAAAAATATAAAAGTCCTTAAATTAATTTAATGCCCATCTCAAAATCATGAAGTAAATGTCCAATTTGCCTCATAAAATGTGTGGATTGCATTTGTACAAAATTATCTAGATGAAAAAGATCAATTTGAATCCTAGTCTCTTCAACCAGCTAATTTTCCAGCTGATTTCTATTTTATATTCATTCAGAGGACATAGACGTTGCGAGCTGGGCCAACATTTATTGCCTGTCCTGAGTTCCCCTTGAGGTGGTGTACTGCCTTCTTGAACCTCTGCAGTCCACATGCTGACCCTTTGGGAGGGAATTCCAGGATTTTGACCCAGCAAAAGTGAAGGAACGGCAATACATTTCCAAGTTAGGATGGTGGGTACCTTGGTGGGGAACTTGCAGATGGTGGTGTTCTCACATATGTGCTGCCCTCTCCTTCTAGATGGTAGGATCATGGGTTTGAAGGTACTTTATATGGAGTCTTGGTAAATGTCTGCAGTGCATCTTGCAGATAGTACACACTGTTACTGCTAAGTGTCAGTGGTACAGGGAGGGAATAGTTTGCGGGTGTGATGGCAATCAAGTGGGCTGCTTTGTCCTGGATGGCGTTAAGTTTAGGGAGATCCTAAATAGCTCTTATATAAAGCATATTCTTCAGAGGAAGATGTAGTGATTGTAACAAGGTCAGCCAGCTGGACCGCATAGAATATGAGTTCCCTGATTGTGGCTGTTAACCTGAGCCAATCAGGGAGCTCTGGCTGACATAAAAAACAGGAGCACACACCCTTGGAGCACTTTCCACACATAAGTAAAAGGACTTGGGGCTGGGATACTGGCCTCTGTGGATTTATTTCAAAGAGGAATGGTAAAAAGGTGAAAAATCATCCTTGGCTTAGCAAGGAAGACAAGGATAACATCAAGGCAAAAACTAGAGCATATCATACTGCAAACTTTAGTTGCACTCTGGAGGGCTGGGAGAAGTTTATACATCATCAAAAGGTTACTAAAAATAAAATTGAAAGAACAAAGATGAACTAGGAAAGGAAAGTTGTCCAGTTAGGCCGGAAAAATAAAAATTATCTAAACAGGAAGCAGATCCAAAGTGTGTCAGTGCAGAGGGATCTGGGTGTCTTTGTGCATGAAGTTCAGAAAGTGTGTTTGCAGTTGCAATGCAACACATTACAGGAAAGGCAAATGGAATCCTGGCATTTATTGCAAAATGGCTTCACTATAAACATAGAGAACTGTTGTTACAATTAGATAAGGCATTGCTGAGACCACACCTGGAGTATTGTGTTCATTTTTGTCTCCTTACTTGAGGAAGGGTGTAGTGGCACTGGAGGCAGTTCAGAGGAGGTTCACTGGATTGATGAAAGGGCAGGTGTAAGAGGAGCAGTTAAATAGCTTGGAATTGATGGATTTCAGAAGAATGAGGGGGGATCTGATTGAGGAACATAGAATGTTAAAGGGCATTGATCATGTGGACATTGAATAGATCTTCCCCTTGTGGGACTGTCTTAGACAGGAGATCATAGATATAAAGTGAGAGGAGTTAGACTCAAAACTGAGATGAGGAGAAGGTCTCGGAGGGTTACGAATCTGTGGAACTCCCTGGCAGAGTGCAGTGGTGGAGAATCAATCAACAGATTCAAGAAAGAATTGATATGTTTCTGATGGAAAGCAGGATAAAGATCGGGAGGGAGCTGGCAGGAAAGTGGAGTTGAGACCAGGATAAGATTAGTAATGATCATGTCAAATGACAGACTGGGCTCAAGGCCTGAATTGTCTCTTCCCTATGTTCCAATGTAAGCTTCTTGAGCATTTTTGGAGCTACACCCATTCAGGCAAGTGAAGAGTATTCTATCACACTCCTCACTTGTGCCTTGCAGATAGTAAACAGGTTTTGGAGAGGCAAATGATGAGTTGCTTACTGCAGGATTCATAACCTTAGACTTATTTTCTATTTGTATGGCAAATCCAGTTCAGTTTCTGGTCAATGGTTATCCCCAGGATACTAAAAATGGTGGATAGTAGTGCAATAGAATCTCAGGGTGAAATGGTTTGATTCACTATTGTTAAAAATAGTCATAGCTGAAAAATGTGTTGCTGGAAAAGCACAGTAGGTCAGGCAGCATCCAAGGAGCAGGCGAATCAACGTTTCGGGCATAAGCCCTCCTTCATTCCTGAAAGGCTTATGCCCGAAACACATTTTTCAGCTCTGATCTCCAGCATCTGCAGTCCTCACTTTCTCCTCCTTAAAAATAGCCATCGCCTGTTAGTTGAGTGATATGCATGTTATATTCCACTTGTCAGTCCCATCCTGGATGTTGTTCCAATCTTGCTAATTTGGGCATTTTCTGCTTCAGTGTCTGAAGAGTAACGAATGGTGCTGAGGGTGTTGCTACAGTGCAATGCTTCAAGAAGATAACCAGCACTAACCTTTTGGGGTGGGTAACAAATGGTGGCCTAGCCAGTGATGCCCATGTACAAATAACCTAGAAAAGGCCTCTGTTTGTTCTGAACAACCACATTCTCAGTCGATATTGCATATTGGTAGGTTTTTGTAAGTAGTGGTGGGATGAATTTTAGCCTATACTCAAGGTTATTTTTATTTTCCTTTATGGTGTCATTTGCCGGCATAAATGTTATTATCTAGTGTGGCTCTATTATTTCAACTAGAATCTTTTGCCTTTTTCCCCATATCCCTGCATATCACTATCGTTCAAAAATAATCCAATGTTCTCTTGAATGCCTGAATTTACCCCACCTCCTCCACATTTCCAGGCAGTACACTCCATATCTTAACTACTTGCAATGGGAAAAGGATTTTTTCTCACATCACCCTTGCTGCATTTGCACATTACTGTAAAACTTCACTTCATTCCCTGTCAGTTATTCCAATGGTTTGAAAACTGGAATCTGCCAACTTCTGTGTGTTCTCAGACATTCAAGAGGTCTAGGTGGGTTCTGTGGATGATCATTCAGGGCATCATGGTCAATGGTCAAAATGTAAGAAAATGAGTGGTGCCCAGTGTATTCTGTTCTCCCCGGCCACCTCATTTCCCTGTAGCTTTCTGTTCTTGTCTATGTGCGCTTGCCAAGGGGCGGTACGGTGGCTCAGTGGTTAGCACTGCTGCCTCATAGTGCCAGGGATCCAGGTTCGATTCCTGCCCCGGACGACTGTCTGTGTGGAATTTGCACATTCTCCCCGTGTCTGTGTGGGTTTCCTTCGGGGGCTCCAGTTTCCTCCCACAGTCCAAAGATATGCAGGTTAGGTGAATTGGCCATTCTAAGTTGCCAATAGTGTTAGATGCATTAGTCAGAGGGAAATGGGTCTGGGTGGGTTACTCTTCAGAGGACCAAATGGCCTGTTAAGTGGTGGAGGCCATACAATTGCAACATTTAAAAGGCATCTGAATGGGTATGTGAATAGCAAGGGTTTAGAGGGATATGGGACGGGTGCTGGCAGGTGGGACTAGATTGGGTTGGGACATCTGGTCGGCATGGACAAGTTGGACCGAAGAGTATGTTTCCATGCTGTACATCTGTATGACTCTATGACTTCATTATATTGTACAATCATCAGTGAAGACCACCACTTCTGATTTTATGATAAGGGAAGGTCATTGATGAAGCAACTGAGGATGATTGTCCCTAGGACTATATCCTTAGGAGATTGACTTCCAACATCTGCAACCATCTTCCTTTGTGCGAAGTGTAACTCCCCCAGTGGAGAATTTTCCCCCAATTTCCATTGACTCCAGTTTGCAAAGGCTGCTTGATGTCAAACTCATTCAAATGTGGTTTTGAAGTCAAGCGCAGTCAGTTTCACCTCACCTCATCTCACCTCAGCTTTTTTGTCCATGTTTGTCCAAGGCTGTAATGAGGTCAGGAGCTGAGTGGCCCTGGCGGAACCCAAACTGAGCATCCATGACCAAGGTATTGCTGAGCAGATACTGCTTGATAGCACTGTTGACTGATGATTGAGAGTAGGCTGATGTGACAGCAATTGGAAGCTGGATTTGATCTTTTTCCACATAAGACAGCCAGACAATTTTCCACATTGTTGGCCTGTGTTGTAGCTGTTCCAGAGCTTGGTTAAGAACACAGATGGTTCTGGAGCACAATCCTTCAGTATTATTACTACTGGAATGCTGTAATAGTGCACAGCCTTTGCAGCCATCTAGTATCTCCAGCTGGTTCTTGATATCACATGGAGTGAATCAAATTTGGTGAAGTCTGATATCTGTGAAGCCGGATCTTCTGGAGAAGGCCAAGATAGATCACCCACTCAAAACCCCTGGTTCAAGATTGTGGCAAATGCTTCAACTTTATCTTTTGCACTAATGTGCTGGGATCCCCCAGTACTGAAGATGGGGATACATGGAGAGACTTCTCCTCCTGAGTATGCCTGTGTCAGGTTGTTGCTTGATTAGTCTATGAGACAGCTCTCTGAATATTGGCACTAGACCCCAGATGTTGCTTGCGAGGACTTTACAGGCTCAAGAGGTGCCTGGGTCGATGCCAGGTGGTCTTCCTCATTTCATTCCTTTGGATTTGATTTGATTTATTATTGTCACATGTACCGAGAAACAGTGAAAAGTATTGTTTTGCATGCTATCCAGACAAATCATACCTTACATAAGTACGTCAGGGTAATAGAACAGAATGCAGAATACAGTGTTACAACTACAGAGAAGGTGCAGAGAAACCTTTTTAAAAAACTTATTAATGGCTGATACAACTAAACACCTTGCCAAGCCATTTCCAAGGGCAATTAAGAGTCAACCACATTGCTGTGAGTCTGGAATCACACATAGGCCAGACCAGGTAAGGACAGCAGATTTTGTCCTCTAAAAGACATTAGTGAACCAGATCAGTTTTTAAGATCATTAATGACTTTTAATTTCTTTTGAATTCATTCCAGCATTTGCTGTGGTGGGATTCAAGACAGGATTATTTGTTGAGCAACAATACTACTAGGCTATTCTTTAACCAGAAATTATTTATTACTTTTGTTTCCACCAAATATTGACCTAACTTTGGTTCATCTGTTGCTCTTGTTACCTCTGCACCTAACTATTCCAATGCACAGACGAAAGTGAGCACTGCAGATGCTGGAGATTAGAATCAAGAGTGTGGTGCTGGAAAAGCACAGCAGGTCAGGCAACATCCGTGAAGCAGGAAAATTGATATTTCAGGCAAAAACCCTTCATTAGAAACTCTTCCTGATGAAGGGCTTTTGCCCGAAACACCGCTTTTCCTGCTCCTCAGATGCTGCCTGACCTGCTGTGCTTTTCCAGCACCACACTCTATTCCAATCCACACCTGAGCAGGCTCCCACCTTCATAAATTGGAGACCATCCAAACTTTTTGCTGCTTATGGCCTAACTTACATCAAGTCCAGCTGTCCTGTCTCCCCTGTGCTCACTGATCTACATTGACTCTTAGTTAAACCATCTTTCAATTTTAAAATTCTGATCTTAATTTTTGAATTCCTCAATGGCCTTTTTCCTCCTTGGCCCTGTGAGCCCATCTAGATCTGTGTTGCCATTATTCTGGCCTCTTGACCACTCTCATCACCCAAGTGTCACCATTTCACCTGAGGTGTCTGTGCCTTCAGCTGCCTCGGCCCTAAACTCTGCAGTGCCTTATTTCTATCTCTTTGCCTTTTTCTCCCTCCATTATGATGCTCCGTAAAATCGAACCTGGCCAAGCTTTTGGTATCGTAGCCAAACTTTAGCTGTAAGGCACCTGGGGATATTTTATTTCATTAAAGGCAACCTGTTTTAGTGATTAACAGTTCAAGAAGGACTGGTGTCTATGTTAGCTTTTCACAAAGTCAGTGTCAGGCCAGTCTCACTGCCCATAGTTGACTAAGATTCTTCAAATATTTGTTATACAATTATCCCTTAAAATATATAATAATTTCTGTCTCGACTATTCTTTGTGGCAAAACATTCCATTCTCCAACACACTTGAGTGTGTGAAAATTAGTCCTCACCAACTGAGTGATAGATTAGAATGGCCTTTGCCATTTGCTCCCCAATGTTATTTCAACAAAAGTTTAAAGCTTTCATTTCTTTTAACATCATAATTGGTTCCCTCTTCCTCCTCTCGAATTATTTCCTTCAGCTGGGAGAAAAGATGGAGCACTCCATTATTGCAACGTTTTAGACAACAATCCAAAATATATTTTTATTTCCCTTCTCAGCCTGTGATTTTGTCTGGAATTTAAAAGTGTGCACAATAAATAAGGGGGCACTACCTCTCTTTCCCTTCCACTGGCTCTCAGTGATCTGAGAAAAGAAAAAGTACTAATTTGCACCCGCAAATATTGGTGTCATCAGGGTTTCGGAATTTAACGGTGTCAAGGGGTATTAGGAAAGAGCGTGAGTATGGCATTGAGATAGAGGATCCACCATGAAGGACAAAATGGGTTCGATAGGCCAAATGGCTTACTCATGCTTCTAATTCTTATGTTTCTACATTTTCATTATAAAATTGCACATTCCCTCAAACAAACTTTTATTACTTCTGGACTTGGTCTTTCTAATGTGCTCTTGTCCCGTTTCCCGGTGCCCACTTAATTCTGGAAAACTGCATAATTTGAGTTTTATAACTTGATTCTCCTGCTCAGGTCACAACACAGTCTGTGTGGAGCCTCTTACACAAGCTCAGATTTTAATGTGAGCTCTGAGTAGTAAAACCATGAATAGTTCAAGAAATCTTATGCCTGTTGAGGGATTCATTGAGAAGTAATTCGATGCATTTTAGACAGAATATAGAGCATTTATTGTGGTGATAGTAAGTTTTGGCAGGACTTTTATAACTTTGAACAATGTACAACTCGCGAACATTGAAAGCATGTATTGGATTATAAAGCACTTGATGGTGAAACACGCTGTGAGTTCTTTGGGGCACCTTATACAACTTTATGGAATGAATGCAGCCGGTCCACATTGTCAAATTTAGGTTAATTAGATTAACTTTAAAAGCAACAAAGGGGAGAATTATAAAGAGAAAGAGAGAGAAAGTACTGAAAAGAAAAACGAGACCAGGAAAACCGAGCAGATAAGTTATCTTTCAGATACAGAGAGTGGCTCTGAGATTCTGTGGAGTCCAATCCAAATGGTTGCTTTGAGGTTTACCAATGTAACAAAGACAGCGGCAAGTTAAAAATCAACCTCACTGCATCCTACATGCATGATCCAGGCATTTCACCCAAATGAGCTAAATGCCTGAGGGAGCTCAAAGAATTGCAAGCAATAAGTAGGCAAATTGTTGAAGAGAGGAGGTGATGATGGTCATGGTAATGAGTTGTAATGTTGTTGGATTAATAATCCAGAAATCGAGGTAATGTTCTGGGGGAATATGATTTAAAATCCCACCATGGCAGATGGTGAAATTGGAATTAAATAAAAAACTGGAACTTTGAGTTTAATGATGATCATGAATCTTTGTTGTAAAAGCATCACTAGATTCGCTACTGTGGTTTAGTGGAAAACTGCTGTCTCCTACCCAGTCTATCTACATGTGATTCCAGACCCACAGCGATGTGGCTGACTCTGACTGCCATCTGAAATGGCCAAGCTGCTCCAAGCTGTATCCACTAGAAGAATGAATGAAACTGAATTGATCACCTAGCACCAGCGGAAAGCTTTATCCCGTTGACTCTGTAAAGTCCTCTTTAACAGCATATGCAGGGTTGGAGAGAGCTGTCTTACAGACTAATCAAGAAACAAGCAGATGCCCTCAGACTCATGGAATTGTACCTTACACACAATATCCTCAACAGCACCATCACCTGTCCCACCATTGGGACAGGAGGAGCAGCACACTGGTATACACTCGGCAGGAAGCTCCCGTTGAAGCTAATCTACATTATCCATGTCTTCTAGTGTTTTAAAGCTTTGGATTGTGTGTCCCTGAGTTTTAGTCTCAGTCGTGAAGTCATTTAAACTGTTTTTTTTCTGGAGAACATTTGATAATGTGTTGATTGTGTCTTTCAGGGAGAGGATAAAGTTAATTCAGTATATAGCAAATACAAAATTGAAAGCAAGCTTACTCAGAGTATTTAGAAACTGGATAATAACCTATTCAACAGCATAACGGGTAATTAGGAGTGTTTACCTTTTAAGGTACTGCAGTGACAGTATTACAATAATGTTCAAAAATAATATTGATTTTCATCACTTTTTGTAGTGTTGCATTCAGAACTATTGCATGAAGAGGCAACGCATGAATGAGATTTATAATGGTAAGTGATGTGTTAGGAAAACAGTCTTTCAAATAGTAGATAACTCAATGTTATAATTGTCCGTGAAAGCCCTCAGGCAAAGAACTGTGAAGCACTCTCTTCTTGCTAATCATGTCAGAAAGGGAGTATGGGGGTGGGGAGGGGGAGTGGTTGGTGAAGAAACTAAATCATGTCCAGTATCAGGAATCTGATACTTTGTTGGAACATGATCAAAATACCTTATTCCAATACAGTCATTTTATTAAAAACAAGTCATGTTTGGAAATCAATTTAACAAATCGTAGGTTTTATGTACACATTTATAAAAATGGAAAAATATACAGTAGCAGATCATTTTTAAAAGCTCCATGAGATTTGTGCTGTAAGATACAGAGAAGAAGTGCTTGGAATTGCTTGGCTTGAGTTAGTCTAGACCAATGTGACTTGACATTTAGAAAAGCACAGAGAATGTTTGTACTCCATTTCCATTAAAAGCGAACCTGGTTTGGAGACTTGCAAGCAGAGTGATGGGTTTCTGCTGATCAGACTCCCCAAAGACAGACAAACAAAGCAACAGTTCAATTTTAATCTAGAATAAAAGATACCTTCCCATTTTGCCCGAAGATACAATTAACAAAGATGTCTTCAATGAGTTCTTCTATTGGCTGTGTGTTTAGGCTTTAATCTGAGCCTGCAAAGCAGGAAACCACAAGAGGAGCCAAAACTGGCAATGCAAAGTTACTCTCTATTGACGTGTGCCATAACTTTGCTGTTATTAACTTCAATGTTTGGAAGACTCCCTTATAATTCAGTGGAGATAGTAGATCTAACTTTCAACTTTGCTCTTTTTGTGTGCACTAATGGTATACATATATCTCTTAAAAAATGCATGATGGTCACACCCAATGGGTTCAATGAAAATGGAGCAAGTTCTCCAAGCGCTGATGATCACTTCTTCCACATTATGGCTGGAAAAGGGTTCCTGAAGAAGGGCTCATGCCCGAAATGTCGATTCTCCTGCTCCTTGGATGCTGCCTGACCTGCTGTGCTTTTCCAGCAACACATTTTTAGCTCTGATCTCCAGCATCTGCAGTCCTCACTTTCTCCTATGGCACAGGGAACCTGGCTCACACTCCTTCCTCACAAGGAGACAGGGCAATGCCAAGAGAGACACCCAGTCAGAGGGTGTCTTTTTTCCTCTACATTAGGCTATGCTGTTTTCTGAAACTGAATGGGAAGATTGAAAAAGTGGTCTTGGCTTCTAGATCTTCCTCAAAAGTGGCAGCATTCATTATGTCTGATGGACTTGCTCTCTATCGGGAAGGGCCTGATCCTCATTCATTTGTTTGTGCTGGTGATCAACACTACTCCTTTTATTAAACTTCCTGTTGTTGACCAGCATCATTAAAGTTACCTTGTTAAATACAAAGTTAAAAATCACACAACACCAGGTTATAGTCCTACAGGTTTAATTGGAAGCACACTAGCTTTCGGAGCGACGCTCCTTCATCAGGTGATTGTGGAGGGCTCGATCGTAACACAGAATATATAGCAAAAATTTGCAGTGTGATGTAACTGAAATTATACATTGAAGAATCAATTCAGTTACATCACACTGCAAATTTTCGGAGCGTCGCTCCGAAAGCTAGTGTGCTTCCAATTAAACCTGTTGGACTATAACCTGGTGTTGTGAGATTTTTAACTTTGTACACCCCAGTCCAACACCGGCATCTCCAAATCATTGTTAAATACACTTAGTGCAACATCACAATCAAACCAGTCAGGCATATATGTGCCAGAGTTGGTTGTTGCTTTGGAATAATACCAGATTAAAACAGAGCAACTCGAGCAATTATATCCTTGTAGTTAAATTTGTTTTACTTATGAAGATAACAATCAACAGAAGTACTCATCCGGCAGGATCACAGATTAGTTTGGCTAACTGCATCAATGAGCCAGAACAGGCAAAATATTAATTTTGTTCCTTTTAAATACACACGAATGATTAGTTGACCTCTATGCTAATCCATCTTTCAGCACTTACAAAGGAAATTAGAATTGATAATTTCAGAGCAAGAACGTTTCATTTTCAGGGCACAGTGTTGCAATTCTATAAAGTGTCAACTTTAAAAAGTAATGATGAGTTTGAAAAATATTAGGGCTTGGAAGAAATTTGTGAATCCAATGACCTGTACAAATCAAAGGTAGAAAATTAGTCATTTGCCACTACAGAACTTGATTTTTTTTTCAAAGCAAATAGAACATCTGACACTCCTGTTTTTAAAAATTTTTAAATTCTTTTTTGTTTTCTCTCCCCAACACTACGACCTAATAGCGGGAGTGATTATTTTTCCCAGCGCTCATGTCATGTGTGTAGGACACAGTGAAGAACAACAAATGTGTAAATCTTTATTTATATTCCACTACCAGGAAGAAAGGAAACACCCAAGTGGCCAGTGATAAGCAGTGTCTTTGCTACAGAACTTGAATTGATTGGAAAGTGAAATCTGATTGGTAGAGATCTTGCCATGTTTAACGCACCTATTAATGTTGATTGAAAGTTAACAGCCCATCCTTGTTAAATCTTAGAGCTGGCAGGTTGATTCTTACTGTGCAGGGAATTGCTGTGAGAAACGAGCCAGGGAATGGCTGTCACCTATTTTGTTAATCTGAAACAGGTGCAGTGTGGTTACATGTTCTTTCTGTTTGCAAAGAACAAGACCCTGTGTACTAACGTAAGTAGCTTCAGTAGACACAAGCGCACCACATTGTGAGCCTAACTGACAATCCTAAATCAGTTGTCAGCATAATTCATGTTACATTCAGGATTATCCAACAAATATTATCTTGCTGCAGAATCACATTGAATGTTGATGTTGTATTGTGAGTTATTAAATAAGACATCAGAAAAGGGGAGCTCATTTGACTGCTCCTTTTCCACTAAGACGTTAGGATTTTTACATTCAGCTACAGATTCAATGTATCAAACATATCATCAATATATCGGAAATATGCAAAGTATACAAGGTAAGTTGTCATTCCATCAAAGACATGTTTCTCATGGAACCCAACAGAGAAATTAATGAGCAGTGGCCTAGTGGGAATCACATAACAACATCATCTCTTTGGACATATATAGTATCATTGAAACTGAACAGGGCTGAGTTTGAACTAGTACTGATTTAGACATTGGTGGTAGGTCTAGATAGCCATGAATTAGTGCAGATATCTATGACATCTATTAACGTATATTGCTGACACACTAGCAATGTCAAACAAACATGTTGGACACTGTATTGCGACTGATACACAACTCATGTAAGGTCTTCTCCTTGTAAATGGACAACTTGCCCTAAACTAGTTGTAGCAGTTCACCCAGCTATTTGGTCAAAGCAGAATTGGTCATAAAAATGTTAGGACATTTCAGTGTGTCTTGGTAACCTGTATGTGTGCCAGTGCATCGAGAGTTGAGAACACAAATATCATTCAGCAACTCATCGCTCTTAAACACATCCATGAAATGCTTTTTTAGTTTGGCTATTGAGTAAGGCTGTCTGGTCATACTGAGCAGCAGGTCAGTGCTATGGGAAATGACCAGCAAAAACAGAGCTATCAGCTCAAGGCACCTCTGTATGCCTCATGTTATACCGCAGTAAGTCATCTTTTACTCCTCTAACAAAAGAGGCTTTATTTGGTGGGACGTTTTGAGTCCCTTCCTGGAAAACAGAAAAGAATGTATGTATTTCCCCTCATTTTTGAATGCATGGGACTGTGTAGTATTTCGTAGCACGGAGTTACAGAAGACTAATTGCAGCACCAATTAGAAATGCTTTGTATGAAATCTGAATTGCTCCTGTAAAATTGCAATTTTTTCCTTTGGTGAAATAGATTGATCCCTCAGCTAACATTTCCATTGAAATGAACAATCCCATTAACAGGATGACTGGCATAGATTGTAGAAGAAACAATGAGACCACCAGTAGCTGTCTGCAGCCACATTTGGGGATTGTATGATGGATTATTTTGCTTGACCTAAATAAGACACAGGTAGTCCTGTGGGGCTCTCACACTGATAGTTAAAGTAGCAAGTTATTGTTAAAAATTCTGCATAGTCAAGCCCATTGATGCTGTTCTAGCACACAGCACATTTTCTTGTATGTTAGATAAATGCCACAATCTCTAGACATTCATGAGGGTTGTTGGCCTTAAACAGTTTATGTAATAGGTAGATAATCAACTTATCGAAAATTCATCATTGAGGTAGGTATCAAATTGTAATGGCAATACTAATGAAACAAATAATTATAACTAAAAGCATATTGATAACCAATAAAAATAAAAATAATTTGCAATATTATAAATGGATTGGATAACTATAATCATTTCAACATGCAAATGAGCACAATCTGTTGCAATTTGCAGTTCTCCTTAATTTACAGAATATAAATGAATCATCATACACATTGTTTTGTGTTGGAGTCCATTGATCATAGATTGTCAGGATGAATTAACTAAATTCTCAAACATTGTGCAAATAATGGAACATGATAGTGGCATGGGTATCCATGAAATTGGCTCGATAGTGACCACTGTTTGTGCAATAAGGGTGATGTTCAGGACCAATATGGTACCACCACATGTAGCAGGGGGGCCTTATCTGGAGAGGACCTTCAAAAAGCAACTCTTTTGGGAACAGATGGAAGGAGGGCTGTGTTGTCCAGGGAGACCTCTGCAGCAGAACTTGTGTGGCAACTTGTCCTCTGGTGAGCTGATCTCTCCCCACCATGCTTGCCTCCTATACTGCCTGCAGCACACTTGTAACTGATGTTTCAATGTGTACTGAAACTGTATCCTCTGAGACTCATGCAATGCCAGTATCAGAACAGATGGCAGTGAGTGTGAAATCAAATGATGGCGTGTCTTCACCACTATCTTCCTGGTACTAGTCAGTTTAACATTCATGGGTAACTGAAAGGTAAAAGATGCAAGAGTAAAGTTATGATGAAGTGAGAGAGAAAGTAAGAGGTCCATGTTGAAATCACCTCTAGGTTGTCATTCAGAAGAGACTTAGGGGAACGTTAGAAGAGGATTAGGCATTGCTAGACAAATCTTTAACAGGAGCCATTGTAACAACATCATGTTCTCAATGGGAGCTCAGACATGCACCTTTTGCCCTTCTCCAGTTGCTTCCTGTTACTTTCAGTTGTGAGCTACCCTGTCCTGCAAGACAGCACCAGTATATCAGTGACCCTTGGTTCATTTCAGGGAATACAGCTTTCATGGTTAAATACCTGGTAGTGTGTACAAGCAGTGAGATGTGAGTGTGAGGCTTACAGTCATGTTAAAGGTGTGAACCATATAAATGTCAGGCCTGAGTCCTTACTCATTGAGATGTTTAAGATATGGCATTTAAAGATGTGTTCATTGACTATAACTCTCAAGTGTGTTGTTGAACATCTACTGCCACTTCCTCTAAGTCTTTGTGACTGCACTATTAGAATTGATCCCCACAGCTATCTGTTTGGATGGGGTTCTGGTCTACTGGGGGCACTGGACCTCATTCATCTTCCACCAAGACTTCCGGTGCAGCATCAGAACATCTTGGAGCTCGAAATCTTCTGTTTTATGCCATTCCTCATTATTTTCCCCGTCAGATTTACTTCCTGTCCAACTCTCAGCACCTGCTGCTCCAGCTTACAGAGTGAAAGGCATATTTAATTCAGAAGGGCTAGCGGGATATGATTTCAGACCCATTAGGAATGTGAAAAACGCAGTTAGTACCCTGAAATCGTATTAATGAGCAGGAAACAGAAAGGTGTGATACCTGCAAATTTTAAAACCAAGGGTTCAGTTAATTAAGCATTACAATTCTCTCACCTGTTATTGGTATTTTGTGAAGATGATAATTAGAAGCTAAAATTTCAAATATGCAGTGTCTCATAATAAGCTGAAAAAACAGGATGTTCTGTAGTCTATTAAAAGACAAGCTGGCATTCCACTCAATGATATCTCAATAGTTCTCAGTGATAATTCAATCATTTTACAATGTTAGATACCACCAATAGGTTCTCAGTGGTCCATGTTAATCCTCCAATTAAGTCTAGCTAATGCTGGACAACAGCAATCGCTGAACAACAGAGTTATTCACTTTATGAGGTATGCATTGTAGAGATTTCTCCGAGTGAGTTGACAAGGTACTAAATACATCTGCAAAAGTTTTGTTCCTCCTCCGATTTATGTATTAATAAGGGCAACTGAACTGAGGAATGAAAAGGAAACAAATTTTGATCTGGGTCAAGTATGCCAGAATACTGTCCGACATCCATGGATGTAGTTAAAATAATCTAATTGGTTATGATTTAGGTTTTGTAAGAGTACCACCCAACTAGTTACTTGAATGAAAGAGACTCTATTGTCTGTACTCAATGAAAAGTGCAGCTGATCGTGTGCAGGCCAAACTATCTTTGCCCAATGTGGCAGGAATAACATTTTTGTACATTTTCTGGTCTGCCGGCATGGCACAGGTTAGAAATGAAAACAGGAGAAACATAGCAGGTCTGGCTGCATTTGTGGAGAGAGAAACAAAGTTAACATTTCAAATATGGTACTGTCTGACTTGTTTTTGGAACTGTTCTGAAGAAGAACATATCGGAATGTTAACTCTGCTTCTCTGTGCACAGATGCTGCCAAACTGCTGAGTTCTCCAGCATTTTCTGTTTTGATTTCAGATTTTCGTGTCTTTTGTTTTTATTTTATTCTTGGATACTGGCTATGCTGCTGTTCAATCTAATCTTGGAATGTTATTTTCAGAATCCAATCACATAAGCAAGGCACACAGATAATAGTGCGTTTTCCAAGATGCATTCCAGGATTGGTCCCTCAGAAAATCCAAAGATACCTCATAAAGTGAATATTGACAGAAACGTCTGGGGTACAAGCAATTCCTTCTTTGCAGATCTCCTCATCATAGGAGAATCAAAGAAGCAAAAGACAAGATTCCATTATGTTTGAAGACTTAAAGGAAGAAGACTCAATACTAACCTTCTAAAGGGAATGTGTTGTAGTTTTGTAAGTAATTGGGGCTAACTGTGTAGTTTTTGCAAAAAAGCAGTACGTGTACAATGGGCCAAATGTGCGGTGAGTGTATCACATCTCTTTGCAGAAGTATGCCTTGTCTCGCAGAAGAAGGCAATGGCAACCATCACCAACAAAAATAAAAGACCAAGAAATTAGTATATAAAGGGCCTTTGAAATGAGCAAACAAATTGAATGAGGGAGTTTTTCTCATAGTAACATTAGGGGAATATTTTGAACAAAAAAATGCTTTCTTCTTTGGGTGGCATGGTGGTTCAGTGGTTAGCACTGCTGCCTCACAGCACCAGGGTCCCAGGTTCAATTCCAGCCTTGGGTGACTGTCTGTGTAGAGTTTGCACTGTTCCCTGTGTCTGCATGGGATTTCTCTAGGTGTTCTGGTTTCCTCCTACAATCCAAAGATGTGCAGGTCAGGTGAATTGACCATGTTAAATTGCCCACAGTGTTAGGTGCATTAATTGGGCCAAAGGGCTTGTTTCCACTCTGTAGGGAATCTAATCTAAAAAATTCTTGAAACATATTATGGTCACTGATTTACAGAATTAATGTTATCCAACCCCATTTTCCAACTATGTGCACTGTATTTGGCTATCTTCACCGACCCTTATAAAATAAGCACACCAGGAAATAGCTAGAATTTCACAAAATGAGGTTTAAAATTGTAGTGTCAGGTTCTGCACACTGTCTGGAATGTAACCTCATTGAACTGGTGAACTGTAGAAAATTAACAATAATTACAAAATGGCTTGATTTTCTGAAAAATAATCTTCCAATGCAGATAGGAATCCAATACAGTACAATACAAAGTCATGGGACAGGAAATAGGATTAATTAATAAGCTAACAATTTCTTTCTAAGTGTGTGTAATTTACATTTCCCATCCTTGCTTATTTTCCTTTGTGTATCTCTCTCAAGTTGTTTACCACTGTGCAACCTCTTTCGCAGAAGTGGGTGGAATGTGTTTGTTCTCAAGATTTTAATTGTATTCACCCGTGCTCCTGCATCACCAGCTGTGGGGCAAGTGGGAGGGCACACCCTTAATGGCAAGGAAAGGCAGAGTGCAAAGTTCAGGGGACAAGGGTTAGGATAGGGCAAAGTTGCTGTTGAGCATCCTGGGAGCGTGTGACAAGTCAGAAAACCAAGAGAGCTGAAAAAAGAATGTTGCAGGTCAGTTAACTTACTGCTTCTATTTTGTACTTAACATGGTGGACGAAGGGAATTACTTTCTCCACAGTATCTGTCTGAAGATAAGTAGATTCTTGGATTGGAGACACTGAGCCAATCTCATACGATCTTACTTAAGAGAGACCCATGTAGTGACAAAATGATCATAGAGTCATAGAGATAATAGAGCACAGATGTAGACCCTTCCATCCAACTCATCCAGGTAGCCTAAATTAATCCAGTCCTATTTGCCAGCATTTGGCCCATATCCCTCTAAACCCTTCCTATTCCTATACCCATCCAAATGCCTTTTAAATGTTGTAATTATACCGGCCTCCACCACTTCCTCTGGCAGTTCATTCCATAAACACATCCTCTGCATGAAAAAGTTGCCCTTTAGGTCCTTTTTAAATCTTTCCCCTCCCACCTTAAACTGATGGCCCTCTAGATTTTGACTCCCTTACTCTGGGGAAAAGACCCAGAGTATTTACCCTATTTGTGCTCCTCATGATTTTATAAATCTCTATAAGGACACCCCTCAGCCTCCGACACTCCAGGAAAAGAGCCTATTCAGCCTCTTCCTATAACTCAAACCTTCCAACCCTGGCAACATGCTTGTAAATCTTTTCTGAACCCTCTCAAGTTTCACAACATTTGTTCTCTAGCAGGGAGACCAGAATTCTAGAAGTAATAATATATTTTTAAAAATGCTCACAGATTGCAGAACAAATGGTGGGAATTAGATTAGATTAGATTAGATTACATTACAGTGTGGAAACAGGCCCTTCGGCCCAACAAGTCCACACCGCCCCGCCAAAGCGCAACGCACACCATACCCTTACATTTACCCCTTACCTAACACTATGGGCAATTTAGCATGGCCAATTCACCTGACCTGCACATCTTTGGACTGTGGGAGGAAACCGGAGCACCCGGAGGAAACCCACGCAGACACGGGGAGAACATGCAAACTCCACACAGTCAGTCACCTGAGGCGGGAATTGAACCCGGGTCTCTGGCGCTGTGAGGCAGCAGTGCTAACCACTGTGCTACCGTGCCGCCCCAACTCTCTGCTTTGGCTGAGATATCCGATGCTTCCGATAACAACAACTGGTTTACAGTAATAGACCAGGGAGATAAATTAGACAGAGATCCTGCTCTGGCTCCAATTCATGAGTCTGATCAAAAACATGAATTGAATTGAATTGAATTGAATTGAATTTATTGTCACGCGTATCGAGGCACAGTGAAAGGCTTTGCCTTGTGAGCAATACAGGCAGATCACATAGCTAAGTAGTATAGATAGTAAATAATAGGTAACAGCAGCAAAAACAAAAACACAGGTCTATTAAGTTTAAACAGTGTAGAACAATTGTAGGAAATAGGAAACTTAGACCCGCACACAGGAGCTTGCAAGAAGTCGACCATATCCAGTGCCATCCTGCTTCGATGATGACAGCTTAGGCTCAGTTCTCAAAGCTGGAACAGCGCACATAAGCTCATAAGAAATAGAAGGGAGGATAAACTTATGGAGTCTGCCCTGTCATTCAATAACATCACAGCTGACTGTGGCCTTTATGTCACTCTCTTGCCTGTTCCCCATTACTATTGATTACCCTATCAATCAAAGATCTTTGTAACTCTACCTTAATATATTCAATTGTCTGTGTAACACCTCGTTAACATATTCAGTGTTCACTGTTATCAGTTGTTCAAGGTAATGGTTTTGAAAGAGTTAACACCAAAGACTGTATTAGGATCCACCTAATGGAGTCATCACAAATTGGGTGGAGATAGGGGAAACAACTCTGGAACAACTTTGGGTTTTGAAGAAACCGAAGGGTCTGTTTCCATGCTCGACCATCTCTATGATTCTATGATCATTTTGTCACTACATAGGGACCATCTTATGCAAGTTCGTATGAGATTAGCTCAGTGACTCTATTGCAAGAATCAACTTAACTTCAAACAGACACTTTGGCTACCATGTTAAGTACAAAACAGAAACAGTAAGTTAACTGATCTCAATTTTAGGTCTCCTCACAATCTTTATAATAATGTATATTACACCAATGTAACATTTACTTGATTTACCTGACAATATAGTAATTTCACCTCATCAGGACCACCTGGTGGTTTTCATCTACTACACTAGGCAAAACAGGTTCTGTAGGTGCCAATTTAAAGAGATGATGGTGGAAGCAAATCCACCTTAAGGTTGCCAAGACTCCAGCTTTCTCACACAAAATGGTGCCAGTGGTGGTTGTCTGAAAGATTCAGTTTAGCCGCACCATCATCTGTGGAAGGGAATTTCAATGATGATTTTCCAAATGGTGAGAAATCCTCAATCATTTCCACCTTCAACAGGAGACATTCATCTTTAAACAACAACCCCTAGTTCTGGCTTTTGAAAACACCCTTTCAGCACCTACCCTGGCAAGACACCTCAGTTCTCATGTGTTCAACAAAGTCACCTCACTAGGGGAGTCCAAAACATTAGTGGAAAGCAAGCAAGTTCTGCTGCTGCATGGAAAGAACAAAGTGGAGAAAGAAGAAGAAAATTGCAAAAGAAATAGGTGAAAATAGAAGGAAAGCAACCAGCTTATAGAATGGAACAGTACCTATCTGGTTTATCTTCACATGTGACGATTGACGGCTGCCATGGTGACGATTGTGGCAACTCAGTTTAAAAAAGCACAAGCAGCTGCCTTGTGTAGTTAGCTTAAGTGTGGCTAATAATAAGGTTGCATTGAATCAGTATTCTTGTATAATTTTCTCAGTTTTAATGATGGGGTTGTTGCTGTAATCGTAACTATTAAAGGACTAATTCAAGAAATGCTAGCAGCTGAATGTCTGACATGGAGAGGCAGTGTGAAATCCTTGGACTGGGATACGTGAAAGTGGTTGGACTGGGTTTGACTGTAAAGTCGGAATAATGATCAGATGTACCAATTTGTCATACTTAGCTAAATAAAACCTATGTGCTTGGATTGTTCCTTTTACTTCAAATTAGCGATATTCTTAGTAACAATCTTGAGCAATGTTCATGACCCCAGTTATTCAAATGTGTTTCACAGCCAATTGCAGTACTTTCAAAACGTGATTCCCGTAACAGAAGGATGTATAGCACTCACTTTCTGCATGGCAAGATCCCACAAACAGCAATGACATGAGTAATCAGAAACTATGGTGTAGTGACATTGGTTGAGGTATACATATTTGTCAGAATATTGGAGGAAACCTCCTGCTCTATTCAACATAGTGTATTTTTTTAAATATCTATGTGAGGGGCTGACAGAACTTCAACACTTCATCTGAACAATAGTGCATTTAGGATTGCAGCATACCTGCTGTTATGCTGAGCCATTATTCGAGCTTCCCGTGTTCAAATCCCTAGAGAAGAACTTAAACCATAATCTTCTAACTCAAAATTAAGAGTCCTATTGATCCAAGGCTAGAAATTATATCCAGCCTTACAGTGCTGCAATCAAAGATCAAGACATTCCTGTCTCCAATTTTGACTTTTACACTGCACAAGTGCCAGGGAATGATCATCTCCAGCAAGAGTGAAATTAATCTCTGTATCTTGACATTCCATGGCATTACCATCACTGAATCCTCCATTATCAATATTCTGGGGGTTACTATTGACCAGAGACTAAACTTACATAGCCATATAAGTAATTCAGCTACAAGAATAGATCAGAGACCAGGAATCCTGCAGCGAGTAACTCACCTCCTGACACCCAAAGCCTATCCACCATCAACAAGACACAAGTCAGGAGTGTGATGGAATGCTCCCTGCTTGCCTGGATGGGTGCAGCTCCGACAACACTCAAGAAGCTTGACATCATCAATGAAAAACATTCACTCCCTACACCACCAATGCTCAGTAGCAACAGTGTGTATTATGTACAAGGTGTCTTGCAGAAATTCGCCAAGCCTCCTGAGACAGCTCCTTCCAAACTCATAACCACTACTACTATCTAGGAGGACAAGGACAGCTCACACATAGGAACACCACTAACTGTAAGTTCCCCTCCAAGTATTCACCATCTTGACTATCCTGAAACGTATTGCTGTTGCTTCAGTGTCACTGGGGCAAAATGCTGGGATCCTCACACTGATGATACTGTGGATCTACCTGCAGCATGTGGACTGTAGCATCTCAAGAAGTCAGCTCACCATTACCTTCGAGGAGAAAGTGAGGACTGCAGATGCTGGAGATCAGAGCTGAAAATGTGTTGCTGGAAAAGCACAGCAGGTCAGGCAGCATCCAAGGAACAGGAGGATCGACGTTTCGGGCATAAGCCCTTCCTGAAGAAGGGCTTATGCCCGAAACGTCGATTCTCCTGTTCCTTGGATGCTGCCTGACCTGCTGCGCTTTTCCAGCAACACATTTTCAGCTCACCATTACCTTCCCAAGGCAATAACTGTTGGCCTAGCCAATGATGCCCACTTTGCATGAATCAACTAAAAATATGTGCACAGCATCACCAATGAATGTTAAGCCTAATGTGCTCACACAAAAATATTTTTTTGTTCTTAGTAAACTAGTATACATCCAATAAGATTTTAAAATGGTACTAATCTGTTTGAAAACGAAAGGCCAGCAGTGCTCAGGTTATAAGAAAATGCCATGTTCATTTTTATCGATGGTCAGCTGAAATATATATGTTTTTTCCAAATGTAAACTGTATTAATAATGTTAGGACAGTAGCTTCTTAGATTCCAGATAAGCTGTGATTAAACATTCACTTCAGCTCTGTTACCGTACAGCAGAACAGGCTCTGTGCCATGTTGGTGATCATTTGCATGTTATCAGGTGGACATCTGAGTCAAAACTGGTTCACCTTGGATGCCTGCTGTGTGTAGGGTAAAGGTGTTAGGCATGGTCGTGCTAAAGAGAACAAGTTGTTGCTGATTTCCTTTATGCAAACACTAATCTCAAATTAATTTGCTGGAATTTCTTGCAGTGCTCCCAGTCTGCAACACTCCTGTCGAACCTACTTCTGTCATTCCAATACAGGTCACTATCTTCTTGGTATCCAATATGTTTGAAACCAGGAGCCAGGAATATTGTGAATTCTGGTACCTGACATCAGCCCAACATTGGCACCTTATTTCTTATATCATATCAGGTTGGAAGGGATTGAATGCAAATATCACCCACTTCCGACACAAGACAGAGATTTCTCTCCAAAGTGGAAATGCAGCATAATCATTCTACACCCAAGTTTGTACCAAAGAGTGTCCCTGGGTGACATACACAGCTTTGGTATTGTCTGGTGCCATCCATGGATACATTACCAGGTTACGTACTTGAGAGTTATATTGCATCTGACGTACATTGGTGCAGTGTTACCACGTGAAAGTTGTGGCCATGATGTAATGAGTGTTGCATTTGGATATGAATTGACTGAGTGAAGTTACTATAAGAACAATATCACTGACATATTACAGAGGTGTGATCTCACCAAGTTGTCTAAACAGCTTTGAAATAATTGAGACACCTGCTGAGCTGCACATGACAGTATGATACATTGGAGAGTATGGTGCTGGAAGAGCATAGCAGGTCAGGCAGCAACCGAGGAGCAGGAAAATCGACGTTTCGGGCAAAAGCCCATCATCAGAAATGATGAAGCCCTGATGCCTTGATGAAGGCTTTTGCCTGAAACATCAATTTTCCTGCTTCTTGGATGCTGCCTGACTTGCTGTGCTTTTCCAGCACCACACTCTTGACTGTAATCTCCAGCATCTGCAGTACTTACTTTCGCCTAGTATGGTACATTGGTTATAATTACCAATAAAAGTTGTCTTCAGACATAAGATCATTCAGCAATGTACACCAGCTGATAACACCATGTATTAGATACTCTCGGTTTGATATCGCTGAGCAATTTGTCTGACCTATTTAAGAATTTTTGTTAAAAGCAAATTACTGCAAATGCTGGAATCTGAAACCAAAAGAGAAAATGCTGGAAAATCTCAGCAGGTCTGGCAGCATCTGTAGGAAGAGAAAAGAGCTGACGTTTCAAGTCTAACTGACCCTTTGTCAAAACTTTGACAAAGGGTCAGTTACACTTGAAACGTCAGCTCTTTTCTCTCCTTACAGATGCTGCCAGACCTGCTGAGATTTTTCAGCATTTTCTCTCTTTGGGTTAGGAATTTTTGTTTATTGTCGACCTTGAGATTTCCTCATTTTATTTCTTGGAGATATTTATCAAGGGATTTATCTTGGGACTAACATTTTCGAGTTCCTGGCCTGATCATATTGTCTATAATAGAGAGGTTCTGGAAGTTGATGCTGGCACTTGCCCAGATAATAATACAAGACAGACAGGCTCTTAAAGTAAATTGGATAACTCCAATCTTTTTTTTATCTTTTAGGAGCTCCAGGTATTTCATTTCCTTTGCACTTTTCAGCATGGTATGCTGTTGTTGGGTGCTTTGTAGGGGGTTGGGATCTGGCAGTCAAAACAAGACAAGTGTTACGCAGTTTTGTTTTGCATTGGAACAAAATTTATGAGCTCATTTTCCAATGTAGCACCTCAGGCAGGTGTAACATTAGAATCCACCATCGATGAAATGAATATTAAAATGCAGAGATTCTGTATTTTTTATCATACTCCTGAGGGTTATGGAATTGTATTTTGAAACACAGCCAGAAGATGAAAGAAGGGATATCTCCCGTTACATGACCTGAGGGTTTGAATTGGCTCCACTGGAAGATTAAGGGTGAATTCAGAGATTGAGCACGCCAATACAGCATGAGTCAGAGAATTTCCGCTATAGATTTGTGACATCCTGACAACAGAATGTCTCAGATAATCTGAGGAATAGAGCTTTTCATCCCTTATCAAATCTTCATTTCCTTAAATACTAAAGTGTGCAAGTGCTCACTGTTGTGGACAATAAACTTGAGGCGCCATCAGACAAATTTTGCACCAAACTGATCTCCTCATTACTGCAGACTGTTCTACCCATTTTGTGAGCTGTTTGTCAGTTGACAGAGAGGCCCTGAGTCTGCTCCTGCTCCATTTTCCCCACATAGTGTATTCTTCTGCATATCCAGCTCTGCAACACTGTCCCTCATCAATCTCAATTATGAAAAGTTGAAAACACCGCTGAAGGTCAATTCTGCCATGTACCAGTGTGAAATAAAACATTGTGAGATATTCTTGTGACTTAATTACACGTACTCATTTTTCCAATTTAAACATAAGCAATTTTCAGGAAGTTCAATTAGAGTCAGTCAGAAAACAGGAAGGTTAACAGGGCAATATCCAAAATATTCATTAAGCTTCAGTTATGCAACAAAATTAAATTTGTTTCAAAATACTGTAACGGGCACATAGATACAAAAATACTTTTCAGCTTATGAACATAATTAGTAAGTGAGTGTACAATACCTTGTGTGTTTAAAAAATGATTTCTACACTTCATAAATGTGGCTCTGATATTAATGTACTGACTCTGCTTAAATATGCAGGGAAATCTGTTCAAAGTACAACACAGTCACTGAACACTTTAATTAATCCAGTTCCCCCACATCACAATGGGCCTTATTTTTAGATAATGTTCACTTTATCTGTGTACATATTAGTACCAAGCTTCCCAAGAGGTGACAGGGAAGGAATGCTCAGGATGGTGTCTATAGAATGAGACACCTGACAATGTTTCTAATATTCAGCATTGCTTTTGACTACTGCTGGCCCTTCCTGCTAAATTGCACAGAGCATGATAAATGTTCCTTATTAACGTACAAATATTTCAACTTTTCAAGATAATTTTTAAATTTCGTGGAAAATAACAAAAGTAATGCAATGGCTAGTGGTATTATTGCTAGACTGTTAATCCTCAACCCAAAATAATGTTCTGGGGCCCAGATTTGAATCCACCATAGCAGATAGAACATAGAACATAGAACAATACAGCACAGAACAGGCCCTTCGGCCCTTGATGTTGCGCCGACCTGTGAACTATTCTCAGCTCGATCCCCCTACACTGTCCCATCATCATCCATGTCCTTATCCAAGGATTGTTTAAATCTCCCTAATGTGGCTGAGTTAACTACATTGGCAGGTAGGGCATTTCATCTGAGTAAAGAACTGCCTCTGACATCTGTCTTAAATCTATCATCCCTCAAATTGTAGTTATTCCCCCTCATACAAGCTGACGCCATCATCCTAGGAAAAAGACTTTCACTGTCTACCCTATCCAATCCTCTGATCATCTTGTATGTCTCTATCAAATCCCCTCTTAGCCTTCTTCTTTCCAATAAGAACAGACCCAAGTCTCTCAGCCTTTCCTCATAAGACCTTCCCTCCAAACCAGGCAACATCCTGGTAAATCTCCTCTGCACCTTTTTCAATGCTTCTATATCCTTCCCGAAATAGGGAGACCAGAATGTACACAATATTCCAAGTGTGGCCGCACTAACGTTTTGTACAGTTGCAGCATGATATTGCGGCACGAGAACTCAATTCCTCTACCAATGAAACCTAACATACCGTATGCCTTCTTAACAGCACTATCCACCTGGGTGGCAACTTTCAGGGATCTATGTCCATGGACTCCAAGATTCCTCTGCACATCCACACTACAAGAATGTTTCCATTGACCTGGTACTCTGCTTTCCTGTTATTCTTTCCAATGGTAGAATTTGAATTCCATTTAAAATTATAGAATTAGAAGTCTAATGAGGACCATGAAACTGTTGATGATTATTGGAAAACACACCAGGTTCATTAATGTCCTTCAGGGAAATAATCTGCTATCCTGGTCTGGCCTACATTTGACTCCAAACCCACAGCAATATGGTGGACTCTTAACTGCCCTCTGCGTAACTAGGGATGGACAATAAATACTGGCCTAACCAATGACATCCACATTCCAGGAATACATTTTTTTAAAAAAAGTATACAGTGGTGTTTTAATTTGTTTTCATTTTTGTGTTATGATACAGCACATCCACGATCAGAGGGGAAAAGACAGGGAGGGCTGGTGTACCTCAGAATTTCACAGTATGTTTGTAGGATTACTTAACCAATAAAGAGGATTAATAACCACTGGTCTCTATTCACTAAATGGGAATTACAAATTTACATTGGGGTTTGTTTCCACAATGCTACCCGTTCTGTTTCCTTTTCCAAATGTCATTTATGTCTGAGCTTTAACATTGAACTTAGTCATTTGATGTTGGATATTTTGGTTTGTTATAAATGCAAACTACATTATAGGAATTAACTACTCCCTCATTTAGAAGTGGAACAGCAAAATATCACAAGCTACTCAAATTATTTTACCTTGCGTTGTTTCCCTTTAGCATTTCTGCTTGATGCATGGATGATGAGGGCTGAAATGTCACAGGAATTGAACAGAAAGCACAGCTTAGTCTTTAATGTTCTTCTGACTGACCTTATGAACTCATCAGCAGCCTGAGCCCTCAAAACAAGAACAACATGTCCTCTTGCTTCTGTTATGGTAATGGTGCCAGAACCACCTTCATAACACAGTCTGCTAAGATTTAATGATTATGCTGGCCACAACTATGTTAGTTTTGATAAATATCTTTCAAGCCAAAAAAATATCCTTGAAGATTAGTAACTCACCCGACAATTTCAATTTTAGACAAGCCATCTAAAACTCAATTGTAATGCTTTTGAAGAAAGTGCAAGTCCAACAAGACAACATTTTCAGACTTGGTTATTCACTGAAGAGATGTGGATATTCTTGACTTATCCCTTTCAAGTAGTGGATTTGATATTGCAAAAACTGGAGGTGAGTCATTTACCAAAAAATGGTTTGCCAATGACCTGTTCTTGTAGACAAAGTATTTAGGTGGCTGGTCTGGTTATAGTCATGGTTAAGACTTTGGAATTGGAAATGCCATTGAATGTTAACGAGGAGGTGTTTAGAATCGCTCCTGTTGGTGTAATTCACTACCTGTGCTGTGAATTTTGTTTGGCATTTATTGACCAAAGTCTGGGTAATTATCCAGGTTTTATTGCATATGAGCATTCAGTGGCACATTGTCTGAGGGGTTATGAATGGGACTGTACACAAATATCTACACTTCTGACCTTATGATGACAGATGAGCCATGGACGAAGCATCTAAACGTGGTTGAACATAATGTACTGTCTTGGGATTTTATGTGGCACAGTCTGCAGTTGAGATAATTGACCTCTAACACCACAATTATTTTACCACTGAGCTAGGTTTAACTCTAAACAAGGGAGAGGTTGCACACATTCTTATTCAGTTCAATTTAAGAAGGCATTCTTGATGATCAAATTCTACTCTGATGTCATAGATAGTCACACTGCCATATAAAGAGTGGTTGAGAACTTTGGATCTTCACTCAATGGAGTTTCGAAAGATGAGGGGAATCTCATTGAAACTTGCAGAATACTGAGAGGCCTGGATAGGGTGAACATATGAAAGATGTTTCCATTGCTAGGAGAGTCTCGGATCTGAAGGTACAGCCTGAGAGTGAAGTTACTATCCTTTAGAATTGAGATTAAGAGGAATTTCTTCAACCAGAGGATGGTGAATCTGTGGAACTAATTGTCGCAGGGGGCTGTGGGGAACAAGTCATTGAGATAGATAGGTTCTTGATGATTGAGGGGATCAAAGGTTACAGGGAGAAGGCAGGAAAATGGGGTTGAGAGACAAAAGAGCCATAATTGAATGGCAGAGCACAAGTGATGAGCTGAATGGTCTAATTTTACTCCCATATCTCAAGGTTTTATGGTCTTATTCCTACTGCACTTTTAGAATTCAGCTATTTTAGAACATGGTTGCAAAGCATTTTGAAATCAAGTTAACTAACGTTCTTATTTAATTTTAGCAACCCACTGTCACCCTGCAATTAAAACATAATGTTGGTCAGAATGAAGGAGCGAATTACAAGGATTTCTGGAATGAAAGATAGAAGAATTATTCTGCTTTTTGTGGACAGGGAACACCTGGACATTTTTTTTTGTTAAGTCAGGTAAATGTCAGTATTGTACTAGAACAGTTTGGATAGAAGCATGGCTAGTTAGGGTGCATAAGTCTTCAATATTACAGTTTGGATATTATTGGGGCTCATAGCCTTTGGAGTCAATTGAATTGGTGGAAGACTTGCTTTTTGTGATAGTGGGAAATATGCAATGTTGGTTTGTTCACTTGACAATTCTGTTGCAAAGGTTTCAGCTTTGTCTTTTGCATTCACTTGCTCGACTCCACCATCACTGAGGATTGGGATATTCATGGAACCATCCCCTGTTATTTCCTTGTCCACTACTATTCCTGACAGCACTGCAGAGCTTTAATCTGATTCATTGGCTAAGGGATCATTTAGTTCTGTGTAGAGAATGCTGTTTCTGCTGTTTAGCATGCAATATATGTTGTAGCTTCATCAGGTTAAAACCTCACCTTTTAACAATACCTGATGCTGTTCCTAGTACGTTCTTTACTCTGTTTAATGAACCAGGCTTGGTGGTAATGGTAGAATAAGGATTATGCTGGGCTTATTACAGGTTGTATTGGAATATAATTCTGCTGCTGATGACCCAGAGTTTCTTATGAATGTTCGTGTTTGAATTACTAAATCTATTACAAATCTATTCTATTTAACATGGTAGTAGTACCACACGCCATGATGAGTGAGTGTCCTTAGTATGAGGACAGGCCATTACATCAACAAGGTCTGTGCAATAGTCAGTCCAATTGACAGCATTCTTGGACATGTATCTGCAGCAGTTAGCTTGGTGAGAATGGGGTCAAGTAGATTTTGCCTTGTGTTGATTTTCTCACCATTTTCCCCAGGGATGTGTTCTTTAGAGCTCAGGCAGTTTTGTCATTAGAGGGACTATCAAGGCACTCTTGGTAATGGACATTGAAGACTGAAGTGCTCCACACTTGCCTTGGCTACATTCATTGTGTCTTCCAAGAGGTGTTCAACATAGAAGGAAAAGGATGCATTCCTGTGAGGCAGGATCATATTTGGCAAACAGCACCTTTGCACATTTTTTTTAACCTGATGCCACATGATTTAATGGGTTTTGGAGTCAATGTTAATGATTCCCAGAGCTGCTGTCTTTTGATGTACACCACCGTGCCCCCATCTCTAATGGGCCCATATTGATGGAAAAGGACATAACGAGAGATGGTGATGGAGAATTGTATTGACTCAAGCACATGGTTCAGTGAGAATGACTGTGACAACAATGGCTGACAACAATTTTACCTGGAGAAAGTGAGGACTGGAGATGCTGGAGATCAGAGCTGAAAATGTGTTGCTGGAAAAGCGCAGCAGGTCAGGCAGCATCCAGGATTCCCTGGATGCTGCCTGACCTGCTGCGCTTTTCCAGCAACACATTTTCAGCAACAATTTTACCTTCCAGCTCACTGGCCTAGGTGTACCTTTATCATGTCCAAATCTGGCGCCTGTTGGCTCATGCTGTGCTAACCACATTATTGTGAGTTTGAATTACACATAAGCCCACTCTGGGTAAGGATGGTAGATTTCCCTACCATAAGGGCATTAGTAAACTCAATGTTTTTATTAACAATCTGACAGTTTTGTGGCCACCATCACTGATACTAACTTGTTATTGCACAAAAATAGGAATTAATGTATAAAGAAGACTTGCAAGATTAAAACGAAAGGGAAAAAGAAATGTATGTGTTTTGAAGCTAGTGGAAAGGGGCAGGATTTCCTGTATCTGCAATATTATGCTTTTGCAGTTTTAATATCTGTGTGTCTCTTTCAGTGCATGTATGCGCAGTCTACGTCTGCCAATTTTCCAGCTATTTGCACAACTTGTCAGGCTATATTTGTGTATAAAACACATACCTTCAAACTGGCAACAATCCCAGCACAGAGGAGCTGTTGTCTAATTGCACGTCTATGACAATCCAGCTATATCTAGTTTATTTGCCAAAAATTCTGAACAGTTTTATTTCTGAGACTTTCACTTTCTATTGATTTATTCTCTCAGTAGATTGCTGAAGGGACAGTCTGACAGCATCAGTCCGTGTGAGATTCACTCTGTAGCCGGGTGTGCATACCTAGATGACCACTGCAGGATGACTTGTGCTGTATGTTTTCTGGTGGTAATGACTTGCTCTTTGCTTGCTAGATGTAAGTCCCCCAGTCTTACAGCATGACATTCAGAACTTTATGAGATTCCTTATCAACCCTCAGTTTGGCCTTGTGGGTCAGGTTAATATTATTGCAGGCAAGTCCAGTGAGTTGGCCAATCATGTTAGCTGCTTTCCTTTTGCGAATATTATGTTCTGCATCACAGGGGCAGATTGCCTGTTACAATGGACCTCAAATGGTAGCACCATTTCCAGGGGGCTCTTATTTAGTGTGAGTAGGAAATGTATCACATTGGAAAAGCACAGCAGGTTAGGCATAAGCCCTTCATCAGGATGCTTCCTGACCTGCTGTGCTTTTCCAGCACCCCACTTTTCAATTCTGATCTCCAGCATCTGCAGTCCTCCCTTTCTCCTAGAAGTATATGTTACCCTGTTACCTCAGTTTCTTGACATTTGTAGTCAAAGAGAACAGGTACAGACATGCGATAGACAGTGTATCTTTCCTAAAACAAAAATGAAAGAACTGCGGATGCTGTAAATCAGAAACAGAAACAGAATTTGCTGGAAAAGCTCAGCAGGTCTGGCACCATCTGTGAAGAAAAACTAACATTAGAGTTTAACGTTTCGTGTCTGGTGACCCCTCCTCAGAAGAGTCCCTTTCTTTCTGGTTGATTTTCCATGTGAGTGACTAGCCCAGCATTGTCAGCAGAGAGGAGCCTTGAAGCAGGATGCAATGTATCTTATTTGTGGTGAGAAAGCCAGAGTCAGATAGACTGTAGGCCACCCGTGCAATGTTCCACATTGAAGATGCTTGCAAGGGTGATTTGAAAGCCCAAGATATTCATTTTGCACCTGGGAGTCACTAGCCGATGACAGAGAAAATTGGCAACACTCTTGGTGAACTGTGATCATCAGTGACTAAACAACAGAGATCACCACCAAAAACAGCTACCCTGGTACCTTTAGGTGTGGCACGAATGGGAGAGCCTACCTCTTTAGTCACCAGCAAACAGGTGAGATATGAAGACACTCCACCTATAATAGGTTTGTTTGCTGTGAGTCCATCACCTTTTTCAGGTGGGCAGATCCTGGAACTTGCTTATTTGAATCGAGAGTGACAAAAATAAGGAACTTTGTGTTACTTCCTGATACACCGCTGGTGAGGTGAAATTCTTAAATTTCTTTCTGATCTCCATTTACAGATTCAAAAATAGAAATTGCTGGAAAAGCTCAGCAGGTCTGGCAGCATCTGTGGAGAGAAACCTGTTCTGAGGAAGGGTCACTCCCCACAATGTTAACTCTGATTTCTCTCCACAGATGCTGCCAGACCTGCTGAGTTTTTTCAGCAATTTCTGTTTTTGTTTCTGATTTGCAGCATCTGCGGTTTTTTCAGTTTTTAATCCCCATTTTCAGATGATGGAGAGGTATCTTCAAGCTCACTTTTTACCTTAGTATTTGTGTTACTTCTCTGGCCCTACAGATATACTTTAGTAAACTGTGGTACAGTTAAGTACAGCATTCTCCTGGGAATGTTAAGTCATTGTTTGGTTACAATCTTGCTTGTAATTTGTTACGTTTATATTGGCTTCACTTTTGTTTTTTCCTGTATGAGCCTTTTGCTGAACTTTTCAAAAATTAGATGATTTTCTAAACTTAAAAGGAACACTTTAACTCACAGATGTTTATGATCAAATTCAGCAGCAGCTGATACTCCATCCTAATTCTGGCATCATTGGCCAAAATGGTATAAAACATAAAACTTAAACTGCTTGGAATTTGTGGTGGCAATAACAATAAAATTGCTAACATTTACCATCATTGCTCTTATTGAAATTGACAGTAACTTTGGAGCCTACATGTGTGCACATTAATTCAGAATCTGGAATTCCTTTCAGTAATTCTACCCATTGCACAACTTCTGTGCAATTTTCCCCAAGATTGCAATCCCCAAGTAATCACAATATTGACAAAAATATTTACATTGACATTGTTAGGCTTGCTGTAAAATGCAGTATGGTGTTGAATATTAGAAATAATAGTAAAAGTTTCTTTCAGTACATAAGAAACAAACGACAGGCAAAAGTAGACATTGGGCCACTTCAAACTGATGCAGGAAGCCTAGTGATGGGAGATAAGGAAATAGCAGGAGGACTTAACAAGTACTTTGCGTCAGTTTTCACAGTGGAAGACATGAGTAATATCCCAAAAATTAAAGGGTGTCACGGGGCTGAGTTGAGTATGGTTGCCATTATGAAAGAGATAGTGCTAGAAAAGTTAAAAAGTCATAAAATTGATAAATCTCCTGGCCCCGATGGGATACACCCTAGAGTTCTGAGAGAGGTGGCTGAGGAAATAGCAGAGGCATTGGTTGAAATCTTTCAAGAGTCACTGGAGTCAGGAAAGGTCCCGGATGATTGGAAGATGGCTGTTGTAACCCCCTTGTTCAAGAAAGGATCAAAGCAAAAGGATGGAAAATTATAGGCCAATCAGCTTAACCTCGGTTGTTGGTAAAATTCGAGAATCCATCATTAAGGATGAGCTTTCTAAATTCTTGGAAGAGCAGAGTCTGATTAGAACAAGTCAACATGATTTAGTAAAGGGAGGTCATGCCTGACAAACCTGTTGGAATTTTTTGAAGAGGTAACAAGCAGGTTAGACCAGGGAAACCCAGTGGATGTGGTATATCTAGACTTTCAAAAGGCCTTTGATAAGGTGCCACACGGGAGGCTGCTGAGCAAGGTGAGGGCCCATGGTGTTCGAGGTGAGCTGCTGGGATGGACTGAGGATTGGCTGTCTAACAGAAGGCAGAGAATTGGGATAAAAGGTTC
>NC_057742.1:14424067-14428528 GCF_004010195.1 Chiloscyllium plagiosum
GTTAGACGAGGAGACTAGGACCTGTGGACACAGCCTTAGAATTAGAGGGGGTCATTTCAGAACAGAAATGCGGAGACATTTCTTCAGCCAGAGAGTGGTGGGCCTGTGGAATTCATTGCTACGGAGTGCAGTGGAAGCCGGGACGCTAAATGTCTTCAAGGCCGAGATTGATAGATTCTTGTTGTCTAGAGGAATTAAGGGCTACGGGGAGAATGCTGGTAAGTGGAGCTGAAATGCGCATCAGCCATGATTGAATGGCGGAGTGGACTCGATGGGCCGAATGGCCTTACTTCCACTCCTATGTCTTATGGTCTTATGGAATAAGTTGCAACTGGATTTTTTAACTGTGTCCGAGCATTGTAATTACTGCTAAACAACATGACTGACACTGAAAGGTTAACTGTATATTTGTAAAATATTAATTCTATTATAATAAAAGTAATTCTAATGTTTAAAATGTTTTAAAGTAGTTTGTTTTCCTTTGTTTTGACTTCTATTAGTCCAATCTTAAATAATTGTTCCACTACCTGAAAAGTTAAGTTAAAAGTTAAAGTGTTTCCGTGCTTTTAATTTCCTGGTTTGCTGTCTATGAGCATACTTCAGTATGATCAGCTGCTCACTCTGTTTGTTGACATCACTGTTGCTGTATATCTGGATTTATTACCAGTATGAAAACTGTTGTCAGGAAAGAGAACATTTATGTAATTAAGATTTTTATAGGCAGTTTTCTTCAACATCTGGAGGTGCCAGTGTTGGACTAGGGTGGACAAAGTTGAAAATCACGCAACACCAGGTTATAGTCCAGCAGGTTTATTCGGAAGCACTAGCTTTCTGAACGCTGCTCCTTCATCAGCGGTGTTGTATAATTTTTAACCTTCTTCAATATCAGTAATGAATGCTGTTGCTGCATTGCAGTGTGCAAAATATCTCTCATTATTAAATATAGAGTGTTTTATTTTTATATTTTATCATCTATTTATCAAATTAACCTTAACAGAAACTAAATGTTAAAGAGTCCAATGAATCATGGTTGAGCTGCTCCCACCAGTTTCTATGTATTGTTATAAATAGCTTACTTTTTGTTGATTTATGTTCACTGACTGGCTGCTTTAACAAATAATACTGTGAATCTGTGTTTTAAATTTATAGCAAACTCATTTGGTAGACAATTCCACAAACCATAATTTAATGTCTTCTAGAAAAATGTAACTGTTGCTCATAGAATGAAGAAAAAAACCCAAAGATAAATTAAAGAGCAGCATTGGCTCAATGGTTGCACATACCTTTGAGTGAAATGACACAAAAGGAGGAGGCCATTCAGCCCATCATGCCTCTGTAGAGCCAACTAGTCAGTCCCATTCTCCTATCCTGACCCCAGAGCCCTGCATGTACATTTCCCTCGAGAGTCCACCATAATTCCTTTTGAAATTATTGATAATTTCTGTTTTCACCTCCCCCCTTAAAGACTATGAGTTCCAGTAAATACCAGTCGCTGCATTAAAAATTTTAAAAAGTCCTTTCTCACATCAGCCCTGTAACTCTTGCACAAAACCTTAATCTGGTCCCCAAGTGGAAGTGATTTACTCGAGATTTGAACACATTACCTCAGGTGATAACATCAGAAAGCATTGTTGGACATGTTGTATTTCAGATGAGATGCTAAATCGAGATTCCACCAATCCTCTAACATGGATACAAACCTCCCATAATTGAAGAGGAGCAGAGATATCAACCCAGTATCCTGGCTAAGCAATGGGTCATTTATCTCTTTGCTCTTTGAGACTATACCATACACAACTGTTACAATTTTCAACCTTACAACAACACCTCCTCAAAGATAACTAATTGTTTGCAAAATGCTTTGGCACTGCCTGATATTGTGGAAAGTGGTGGTGTTCAACATTATTTCTTTCAAAGGTTTGTGTCAGAGTAATTGGCTTATAAACAGTATTGTAATCTAGACCATACCAGCACTGGAGCTTAGATTGGAGCTATCTCCTCCTATTTCCATCTCATTGTGACTTTTATAGTTTTCTTTTCCAAGTAGTTGCTTAAATCCCTTTAAAATATTATCGTCTCTGGTTTCAATAATCCATGAAGAAAGAATTGTTTTGTGTTTTCCTTTTTGTTCTTCCTGTAATAATCCTCAACTTGTGCCCCACTATCATCAACCTGCCAAACAGCAGAAACTGATTACCATTAACATCTTAAACCACTCAGACTTTTCAAAAGCATTGTCCAATTTTTACACAATCTTTATTGCCTGGCAAAAATAAACACCAATTTTTCAACATTTTGGCATTCATTTCTGTCTCCACCAAAAGCACACCTTCCCTTGGCCAATTCATGTCAACTTCTCCTAATTTCTTTGGCTTCTTGTCAACATATTGATTCCATGACTACATACACATCATTCCAAAGTTTTGAAGCACACAGAGAGGCTCTTCAGCTCATTATATCTGCACCAGTCATCAGACACCAACTGACTCTATTCTCAGTTTACAGCCTTGCATACAATGGTGTTTAAATTGTTAATCTAAACAGTTCTTAAATATTGCAATGGTTCCTACCTTTCCCAACCTTTCAGACAGTGAGGTCCAGATACCCACCAACTTCTGGGTAGAAAAGAATCTTCCTTAAATCCCCTCTAAACTTCCTGCCCCTTATTTTTAATCTATGTTCCCTGCTGATTGATCCTTCCACCAAGGGAAAATGTTTCTTCCTATCTATGTCCCTCATAACTCTGCAGACTTCAAATCAGGTAAGGAAGACAACTCCAGACCATCTAATTCCTTTTTATTGCTAAATTGCTCCAGCCAAAGCAACATCTCAAAGAATCTCTTCTGTGTCCTCTCCAGAGCACCATATCCTTCCTATGGTGTGGTGATCAGAATTGTGCACAGTACTTTAGATGTGGCCTAACTATACAGCTCCACCTTAACTTCATTGCTCTTGTATTAAGTGCCTTGACTAATAAAAACAAATATCCCATATGCCTTCTTAACCATCTTATCTACCTGTTCTGTCTTTTTAAAGGATCTTTGGTCATTTACACCATGGTCACTCTGATCCTCTGTATTTCCTAGTGTTCTGCCATTCATTATTAGTCCTCCCAAAGTTCATCCACCCTCACTTTTCAGAATTAAGTTCCATTTGCTGCTGTTCTGTCCATCTGACCAGTCAGTCTATGTCTTCCCATAATCTTTGGTTTGCCTCCTCACAAGTTATCACACCATCAATTTTCATGTCACCTGCCACTATAAGCAAATTGTAGATCCAATTTGCCCTTGATCCTGTGGGCTAGCTGAAAGCTACTCTTCCGAGGTAATCATATCACATCTGATCTTACAACCAGCCAATCAGGATTCACCAGAGTTGGGCTTTTCTCAAAAGCCTTTGAAGTAAAAAGATTGTGCCTCAAATCTTTACTTACAATTTTGAGGTGATAATGAAACATTCCATAGAGTCATAGATAGAGTCATAGAGATGTACAGCACGGAAACAGACCCTTCGGTCCAACTTGTCCATGCCAACCAGATATGTCAACCCAATCTAGTCCCAACTGCAAGCACCCGGCCCTTATCCCTCCAAACCCTTCTTATTCATATCCCCATCCAGATGCCTTTTAAATGTTGCAATTGTACTAGCCTTCACTTCCTCTGGCAGCTCATTCCATACACATACCATCCTCTGCATGAAGACATTGCCTCTTAGAACTTTTTTATATCTTTCCCCTCTCACCCTAAACCTATGCCCTCTAGTTCTTGACTCCCCCACCCTATGGAAGAGACTTTGTCTATTTATCCTATCTATGTCCCTCATGATTTTATAAACCTCTACAAGGTCACCTCTCAGCTTCCGACAGTCCAGGGAAAACAGCCCCAGCCTATTCAACGTCTCCCTATGGCTCAAATCCTCCAACCCTGGCAACATCCTTGTAAATCTTTTCTTGTAAATAAATACAAGCCATGTCCCACATCCTGGAATCATATCCAGTGATGTGTCAAAGAGTCATAGAGTCATAGAGATGTACAAACATGGAAACAGACCCTTCGGTCTAACCCATCCATGCCGACCAGATATCCCAACCCAATCTAGTCCCACCTGCCAGCACCCGGCCCATATCCCTCCAAACCCTTCCTATTCATATATCCATCCAAATGCCTCTTAAATGTTGCAATTGTACCAGCCTCCACCACTTCCTCTGGCAGCTCATTCCAAACACGTACCACCCTCTGCGTGAAAAATTTGCCCCTTAGGTCTCTTTTATATCTTTCCCCTCTCACCCTAAACCTATGCCCTGGACTCCCCAACTCCAGGGAAAAGACCTTGCCTATTTACCCTATCCATGCCCCTCATAATTTTGTAAACCTCTATAAGGTCACCCCTCAGCCTCTGACGCTCCAGGGAAAACAGCCTCAGCCTGTTCAGCCTCTCCCTATAGCTCAAATCCTCCAACCC
>NC_057742.1:14428843-14494401 GCF_004010195.1 Chiloscyllium plagiosum
CTGTACCTCTTATGCTCGCATCCAAATCATTTATGTAAATGACAAAAGTAGAGGACCCAGCACCAATCCTTGTGGCACTCCACTGGTCACAGGCCTCCAGTCTGAAAAACAACCCTCCACCATCACCCTCTGTCTTCTACCTTTGAGCCAGTTCTCTATCCAAATGGCTAGTTCTCCCTGTATTCCATGAGATCTAACCTTGCTAATCAGTCTCCCATAGGGAACCTTGTCAAACGCCTTACTGAAGTCATATAGATCACATCTACCGCTCTGCCCTCATCAACCCTCTTCGTTACTTCTTCAAAAAACTCAATCAAGTTTGTGAGACATGATTTCCCATGCACAAAGCCATGTTGACTATCCCTAATCAGTCCTTGCCTTTCCAAATACATGTACATCCTGGCCCTCAGGATTTTCTCCAACAACTTGCCCACCACCGACGTCAGGCTCACTGGTCTATAGTTCCCTGACTTGTCCTTACTACCCTTCTTAAACAGTGGCACCACATTTGCCAACCTCCAGTCTTCCAGCACCTCGTATCTGATGAAAATATTATGTATCTGATGATAATATTCTAAAATGGCTGAATGCACAGAGATTTTGGAATGTGCTAAATAATAAATTCTAAATGATTCTTCGCTGCCTTCATTTCATTGACTTAGATATTTCCTCTGAAGGGCTTTTTGACACTGCATATAGTATTCCAAGTGTGGCTTAACTGATATTTTGTGCTAAATCAATTGCATTTTCTTGCTTTTAATAATCAAATGTTAGAATTCCATTTGCTTTTAATCTGCAGCCTTTTCCACTATTGAATCTCCAAACGATTATTAGTTTTCAGACCAAAAGAAGAAATATCGCTGAACACTTAGGCCTTAGCAGGACTGGAATCAGTCCTGGTTGGGGTGAGTTCAAAACCAGGGACATATTTTTAAGGTGAAAGGAAAAAGATTTAAAATGGGCAATCAGGGGCAGCTTTCTCAAACAGAGGATGGTTCGTATGTGCAATGGACTGCCAGACAAAGTGGTATATGCAGTTACAGTTACAATGTTTAAAAGACATTTGGACAGGTACATGAATAGGAAAGGTTTGGAGGTATATGGGCTAAATGCAGGCAAATGGGACTAGTTTAGTTTGGGAAAGGCGGTCGGCATCGACAAATTGGACCAGAGGGTCTGTTTTTGTGCTGTATGACTCCGTGACTGGCAATTATGTTTTGGAAATGTTCAGGTAACTGCAGCTTCAGCAGGGGTTTGGAGGAAAGTGTTCCCGACTTCAGCTACAGATATCATACTCAAAAATCCAGCTGTGCAATAATTGGACATTTTTGTAATAGAGAACTTTACTGTTTGAGGTATTGCACAACATTCTTCGCTTGAAAATGCTTTCTTGGAATTAAACAGGAACAAGTATGCTGAAAGGCTGGTAATTGACATGCTCACCAATATCAGGTGCCTTTGTGTGTGCGTGGATGGGTGGTGGAAGAGAAGGTGATGGTGTTTCCTCAGTCATGACTATCCACAAAGAGAACAATAAATCAATTTGAGTAAAGGATGTTCAGTAAGTAGATAGTTTTGAATTCACTCACTGGTCAGGCACTACAGGTCGAATCTCACACAGAATTAACTCTAGATTACCAGTGCAAGGAGATAATCATTGCTTATACCCTCAATTTGTGATTGTTTCTGATTGGCAATGCACTAAGTTAAAAAATACAGTATGTTATCAAACTGCTAACTGAAGATTGATATTGCATGTGAACTGAATGCAAACAGAATATATTGAACTCTGATTGAATCCATTCCGTGGCAACAAGATGGGTTACGCGAACACGCCAGTTTTAATGTCCAAAATCCAGGAAAACCCAATATCTGGGATGATCACAATTCCAAGGATGTCATACTTTTATCACTGTACATATACCTGTTGGTAACATATACTTTCCAACGTCAGCCTAAATGATCTGGCTGTGATTTTAGCATTGCGCTTCTTTATACTGGATTTCACCTAACGAAAGGAAAGAGTTTGGCTCCATCCAATCCATCAAATGCTTTAAGCATTTCATCATCATTCATCCCTTAATCTTCCAGCTTCAGTGGATTACAGATGTGAATATACAGGCATGGTTAATAATTATGCCAACTATTATGGTGTCATCTGAAAAGTAGACAAGTGAATGTTATCTAAGATTACAAAGAGATCTTGATCATTTGGATTAATGGCTCAAGTATGGAAGCTAGAGTTAATTTAGATTAATATAAAGTTTGCCTTTTGGTAAAGCAAACAAGGGCAGGATTTATGCAATTGAAAGTAGGGCTTTGGGTAGTGTTGTAGAACAGAGAGACCTAGGGATTCAGATGCATAATTCTTTGAAATTTGCATCACAGGTAGACAAGGTGGTTAAGGTGTTTAGTATGATTCCTTTTCATTGCTCAGACCTTTTGAGGATAAGAGTTGGGATATCATGTCAAGGTTGTATACAATGTCGGTGAGGCCTCTTCTTGAGTACGGTGTTCAGTTTCAGTCGTCCTGTTATAGGAAGGACATTAAGCTGGAAAGGATTCCAAGAGATTTACCAGGAGGTTGCTGGGAATGGAGGGTTTAAGTTATGAGGAGCAGCTGGGACTTTTTCCACTGGAGCCTAGGTGGTTCACAAAATCATGAGGTATATAAGTAAGGTGAATGGCAGGTGTCTTTTCCCTAGGGTGGGGGATTTCAAAACTAAGGGGCATATTTTTAAAGTGAGAGAAGATTTTAAGACAGACACGAGGGGCAATCCTTTTTACATCGAGTGGTTCATGCGCAGAATGAACTTTCAGAGGAAGTGATGGATGTGGGTACAACATTTAAAACATATTTGGATAAGTTCAAGAATAGGAAATGTTGGAGGGATATGAGCCAGGTAGTCTGAGATGATGGTAACCATGGACTGTTTCCGTGTATGACACTAACTACCCAGTTCACAAAAATCATTCTTTTAGTCCCCAGTGTCATTTCTAATGGTTTAATGACAATTGATTTTCAATAAATGAAAGGCAGTTGTTGAACTTAAATAATAATGTTTTATTGTTGTAAAAAAAAAGCACATTATGTGGACAATGTCAAACAGTACCTTTGTCATCAGTTCGGCTGTCAAAACTATCGCAGTAAAGAAACTGTACATTATATTCTTGTTTGGGGAGGTACTGATAAAGTTGGCAGCATTTCAGAAGACAAATAGTTACAATGATTACATTTCAAAAGTCTAGTCCAAGTAACGTCGCACTTCAAGGAATTATCAACTACACAGTCATCCAGTGAAATTACAGTAGTTTATGAAGTTTTAATATTTATCCATCCGATTATTTAATATAATGGTTATGCTCTTTATAAAGCCTGTGTCCATGCTGTTGCTTTGTACACCAAAATGTGACACTTATCATACAAAACAAATATGTTTTATAATAGCAATGTGAAGGTAAGGAATGTTTTCTGCTAACTCCAAACCACTCAAGCAAAGGGTCAAAAATGCAAAGTTATTCTCCACATGTTCCATTCATTCAATCCCAAAATCACTCCTTCAGCTCCACACTTTTCCTTCACCATTGTGCTCTCCCTCCCTCTCTCTCTCTCTCTCTATTCTCCTATCTTCAGATTTTGTCCATTTAAGCACTGAAATTGGGTATTCTTTGTTCCTCAGTGTTTAAAGATGCACAAATACCTAGATGTGTTAATAATGTCACTGAAGTGGTGCAGAGTGCAATGTCTGTGCTAAGAGTCCAAATTAGAGCAGAATTCACTTTGCAACCTGGACAGAGGTGGAGACGGGAACAGACGCCTCCAACAGTCAGCCCACATCTGGCTGCTATTACATCATTACATCATACTATTACATCATTAACTTGTTTATTTTAACTGGATTAATGACCATTAGAACAGTAGATCGAATGCGCCAACATTCACAAAACAAGTGGCATCACTTGGAAAATGATGCTTTACCTTATCTAACCTTTTTTTACACAATTAAACAACAATGGCCTATCCCTCCAATTGTCCTGTCAAAAACTTCTGAAAACATGGCAGACTTCCAGGTAGACTTCAAAAGATTTCCTAATAAATCTCATTTTCACAAGACCAATATGATTGAGTAATTCTGCCCATAATGCTCTCTGCGGTGATCTGGCATTGAAATGTGGCAGTAATGTTCCATCACATGAACTTAGTTCTTCCCACAGTGCAAAACAGATACATTCGAGCACCTCTATAGAATGTTAGAATGCTGATATGGTTCTGGGAAATGCTGTTCTTTACTGAACAGAAGTGATCCAAGAGAAAATGAATAATAATAGCACTGGCTGCCAGTTTTTGCACTGAATAACCCCAATCTCACTTTAAAACAGGAGCTGCCCAAAGAAACATAAAACAAAATTACACCTTATCAGTTCAGCACAGTCTTTACACTTGGCCAACAGTCTCCATCTGAAGAACACATCTGAATAATTATTTCATAACTCCAATCAATTGTTGAGAATACAATACTCCTTATCTCAAAAGTCTTTGAACTCTAATGTACAACAGGAATACTGTGTGAAACAGTTTTTCACTTGTGTTGGGCAATTGACTTCTGAAGGTCACACTGCTGTGTGCTTAACTCAGTTTTGCTGTAAATGCCTTAACACTTCTTGCAGTGCAGCATGTTATTGTGATCTAAATTAGTCAGGATTCAAAACAAAATGAACCAAAGGAAGGCGCTGTGTATTCTTATGCAGACAACATGGGCTGGTGTAATGGAAAGTAAATGATTTGTTCCATTGCAGAAAGACAATATTATGTGCCTCTATCCACCCTCCCTCCTCTGACTATGTCTATGTCAAATGTGCAAACATGAATGTCAGAATTAGACCACTGTCAGGAAGCACAGGCAGTAGCCTTTTGTTAATAAGGCTTTGTACATCAGAAACCAAAAGTAAAACACAGCACATTACTAGCAAAATGTTACATTTCTGATCATTCAATTGTTGGAAAGAGCATTCACACAGTTTACTGCACAGACTAGATTACTCCAATAGCCTACATTTGAATTTCCTTATATTATATCAATAGAAAAATAAAGTGACGGTTTGTGTGTCTGCTACATGTGCCAGAAAAGTTGCTCACTGCTCTCAACCACCCACTGTCACGGTCTCATCTTCCCACCCTGAAGGGTTTTCCTATGTTTCTTGTGTCTAGCGATGCTCAATGATACTCAAAAATTCACGTCAAATTTCAAAACATCTGAATACACGTGGTCTCAATATTTAACCAAGTATCAAGGCACTGTAAATCTTTTAAACTATATATCTATATTTGTATGTCTCTCCGTCACGAGAACTTTACAACATGTGCTTGCATGCACAACTAAAGGAAGGGACGCACAAGTGAATAAGCAAGATGAATGTCAAAAATGCTTCAATAATTGTTCTGATATGTTCCTGGAATGTTCTTTAGAAAATGACTACATTCTAACCCCTGACAAAATTCTTTTGATAATCGTGATATAATAAATAAGGAAAAAAAATACACTTAGTCCCTAAACCCAATACAGACAAAAAAAATGTGCACTAATGCTCTATGTGCCATTAATTCATTGCAGCCTGACACATTCCAATGTATAGTATTGCAAGGAATTTTTCTTAAGATGTCCTGCAGCCCACAGAACTCTAATTATTACTTAACTTCATGATTTGAATTTTAGACTCCACTGACCCCCCCAACCCCCCCAACCCAAATCTTAGGATTCTCCTTCAATTCAATAAAGAATTAAAAGCTCGATATTGTATAATTGCAGGGTGAAAAGTCAGACATTGTAATAGAATTGAAATGAGAACCAATGTGGAATTATTTACTATACAAAACATGCAAAATTACCATTGCATGCTTTCAAAGCAAATGAAAAATCATACTTATTATCAATTTCGGCATTTTCTCGACAACTTTAGAAGATCAATTTTATTTTGCTGAATTTCTCATTTTTCATTTCCAACTAGAATCAAGGCAAGTATGAAATGGTCTCATGAAGGGGGTAAAGTGGATGTGGAATAGTCGGGGACGTTCTCATCAGTATACCCGAACAAGAAGCTTTCTGCAGCTACACTGTGAAGAGAGATCCCTCCCACAAAATAGGTGAGTTAAACTCAAATAAAGCAAGCTTTTTCTTAAAAGCCTAAAGGAGCAGTACCAAAGAAAGGTTTCTCGAACCACAGAGTGACAATACAGAGTTGCCAGAGAAAACCCAACAACACTGGATGAATGCAAGATTGTAACTTCCACAAGCAGTCTACAGTGTGCTCTCTGTTACAATTATTTCCATGTTGCCCATTCGAACCATCGCAAAATTTACCTTTCATTGGTTAAATAATGAGATGCAGAATTCACAGATTTAATTAGCAAAGGTTTTAACCACATCTCTCAACTCTATCAGCAAACCTCAGAGGGCACTATTTCTCCAGAAAAACTGCACTTTTCTTCTTAAACCAGGTGCTCAATTCAGGCCATCCGCTCTATATTACACCAGGCTTATGCCCAATAAAAAATTAATTGCCCTAAGTAATGAAAGCCTGCAGAGCATTCAGCCATGTGGCACTCAGAGCAGCGAAAAAAATGCAGTGCTTGGTGTAGCTAGTTGAAGCCGGTGTACTCTCAAGTCCAGTTTACATTAAGCACTCAGAAAATCTCGCAATGTCGTGAAAGACTCCTCAAATTTGAACTGTTTGCGCACTGCTGTTCGCTCGATCTCAATGTCCTTGTCCAACTGCCTACACAGGGTGTAGGAGGCCATGAGCACTAGTTCCTCGGAATCCGGGCTGTTCTGTTCAGACTCAGACTGTTCCTCCTCCGACTCAGTTATGGATTTTGGCACCTCTAGTTTGGATGAAAGCCACGGGTGGTTTAAACATTGTTCTGCTTTTGCTCGTTTCCTTTAATGACAAAGCAGAAAATTAATACAGATACTGTTGTGTTCCAAACTTTTATCTAATTACTCACAATTTTGTGTTCTTTAATCTGTATGCAGATTTAAGTTTACCAGAGAGAAAAAAAATTACTGTAGTTTGCAAAATTAATTTTAATGCATTCCATTGCAAAGGTAAATCCCAAACAACTGATGCAAGGGCTTAGACTTTGCTGGATGAAAATTACAGTATTAATACTACAAGTGTCCGTATGACATTCCTTTGTTTGCTATTTTAATGGAGGTGTTACTCCAAATAAGCAATGAGTGAAAGAAATACAGGGGGGAAAAGTATTCAACACTGAAGACACAATTTCACGGCTAACCTTTGTTTCAGAGAATATTTTCTTTTTGATTGATGCTAAATAGACTCCCATTAAAATATGTTGTGGATGTTTACTGTGTTGTTTTGAATTTTGCTTGGAGAAATAACAATGCAAAAAAATTCTATGAGATGTCAAAGATAAAAATAAGACCACCAACTGCTTTTCTAAAAACTACAAAGATACTCATTAATTTAGTTTGATCACAACACAGAAATATATTGTGCCAATGACATTTGGCTCAACCAATTCAGGATTGATTTGTTTCTCCACCTGAACCGTTCAAATAATTCTACATGGGCCTACTTGTAAATTTATTAAAACAATAACTTAACTTGGAAAAATGATGTATGAATACAAGAGCTGGACTTCAATAAGAGGCACCCTGCACTGCTCAGATCAGTGAGATAGGGGCCTTACTACTCAGTAGAATGACAGAGGTGAAATAAATGATGGACAAAGTAGCTGGATGAATTTGAACCAGGGACCTTGTGATGTGCAGTCAAATGTCCACTTGGACTGTACGCTTGCTAGAAATGAAATATTTCCTAGCCAGCAACCTTACGAGATATTTTTTAAATTGGCAAGCCAGAATGCAATTGCAACTTTATCAGTGACCAGTTATCCAGTCAGACTGTTTCAGGCAAAAGATATTATGCTCAATATGCCACATAGCGACACAAAATTGATCAAGTATAGCTTTCTATTGCATAGAAACTTAATGATTTTAGATCTCTCTGCCTTACTGATCCTCTACAACATGAAAATAGTGAGACACATCAAGAAATTGAGCAAAGTACCAGAGCAGGTTCCAAATGAACTAATGTTTCCAAAAGGTCCTTAAATTTCACTTATAGCAATGAGTAATTGGGCCTGAGGGGACATTAGAAAATATTTTCCATTACTCGTCTATCAATCATTGAACCTCAAAATGGAGGTCAAAGTAAAAATAAGCTCCAATTCCAATAGAGCGTATCTACTGTATTACATTTTGGGTGAAGACCACGGGATTGCACAGTCTAATTTCTGCTTCTGTGTAGGTCCATCTGGCATATGGTTGACAACCTAAATTCTGACAATTTGGTTGAGAAACAATGTTATATTTTATAGTTATGCACAGAGAATGTGTAGTTTTGTTGTCCATCTCTCACCGCCTCTGAGAATCTGGAATGAAGCGCTAACCAGGTAATTACTATCTAAACTTGTAAAAACTCATCTGATTTACTAATGCCCTTTAGGGAACGAAATCTGCCATCCTTACCAGATCTGGCTACATGTGACTTCAGTCTGGCCTACATATGACCTCAGACCCACAGCAAAGTGGGTGACTCTTAACTATCCTCTGGGTGTTAAATGCTGTCTTTGCCAGTGATGCCCAAATCCCATGAAATAAAAAGAACTGTCACAGTGTTGCTGGGGAGAAAGTTCCAGGGCTTTGACTTTGCAAAAAAATGAAGGCACAGCAATGTGTTTCTAAGTAAGAATGGTGCATGTTTTAGACAGGAGGTTTGTGGATGGTGGTGTTCTGAGATATCTGTTGCCTTTGACAGAGGAACTCAGGGGTTTGGGAGGTACTGCTAAAGAAGCTTTACGTAGTTGTTTCCAATTGGAGGTGATGTAAAGTTTCTCTTTTAACATGAGGTCCACTGGCAGTAAATTCCCAGTGACAGATAGGGAAAGGAGGAGAGTTTGTTTTCTTGTAATTTCATTACAGTTCCAACCTATTTTTACCAGAGAGTGTGATTTATGCAGAATCCCAAGCACTCCAAGAATCTGATACTTTGCTGATTAACAAGTTTTGATTTTCTGTCTCTTTTTAACTCCATATTATTGTCATGACCAGCTAACACCAAAGACAGTTATTCAAAGGCATATTAATCTCATACCTGGGGTCCTTAATAAGAAGGCTCTGAATGAAGTCTAAAGCCAAATTGGAGATGCCTTCAAAGATGTCTTCAGAGTAATCAATGTCCACTTTGGAAATATTGAGATACGTGGATTGCTTGTCATCTCCAAGAAAAGGTGAAATGCCCGTCAACATGACATAGACCAACACCCCAATACTCCTGAAAAACAGCAAACAAAAAGCATAATGGAGCTCTTATTCTTCATTTGAAGATAAACCAACCCTTGATGACAATGCATGAACCACAATAACACTCCTGTTTCCAAATCAAGGTAACGAAGGAATCAAACAATTCAACATTACTGTTGACACAACAACTTTGGTAGAGCTATTTTCACTTGGCTGTAAATGTGAAATCCATGTGGAAATCCATACTGCAATGTCAGGAGAGACATGAGACTTGAGTGATGCACCCATCTTCTGCCAAGGCTATAGCAGAAACTTGGACGAATGGTATGGAACGTTCAGGCAAGCCTATATTGGAACCTTTTTAATGATGCCACTTCTTTAACTGACTGTTTATCATGAAGTGTTGCACTTGCAGAGAACGCTGGTCAGGGCAGCAAGAATATTCAAGTTTTGAATTTTCCATCAAGTGCTTTGAGGTTAGTTTGTACAAAAGCCTTTGTTAACTGAATGGCTTTGCTGTTTTATTTCATAATTCACATCTACCCAGGTTAAATATATAATTGGGACATGACAGCCTAGTGGAATACTGGCCCTGAGGCTTGGATTAATGTTATGTAGTTAGCAATTCAAATCCCATCATTAGCAGATTACGGTGGTCAACTATTGGATTGGTGTAAAAACCCATTTTGGGCCACAACTGTCCTTTACAGATAGAAATCCGCCATCCTCGCCCAGTCTAATCTACAGTGTGATATAATAATATGGTCGATCCTTAACAGCCCAGCAAGTCACTCAGTTGTATTCAAGGCTACAGTGCACCACAACCTTTGAGAAGCAATTAGAGGTGGGCAATAACGTGATGTTCACATCCAGAGAATGACTTAAAAATAAAATATTGACCTTACATTTTTGGCAACTACCCAAGCCCATAGGTATTATATATCAGTGACTAGGTACACATATAAATGAATTTCAATTTGCATATTGGTCAGAAAATACCACTAAAATCCACACCTACCAATACAGCAAAAAAGAGCACTTACCACATATCTGTCGCTGTTGTGATTGCCTCATAATTTAATATTTCGGGAGCTAATGGAATTGAAAACACAATTAGATACCTTGGAAGTTGAGGATCTGTTGTCTATGCACACTTGACTAACCATTTAACAACACTTTTAAGTGGTTTCACTCTCTGCACAATGTGATTCAATTAAAATACAAGAATTCAATTATTTCTAAACATATTAGCTACTGTAAATGTAGCATATTATGCTACCTGAATTTTAGGCAAACATACATTTTAATATTAATTCTCAATTCTTAGCAGACTGCTAACAGTTTTGCGAAGACATGTGTTGTCAGTTGGCACTTACCTACATACTCTGGAGTGCCCATAATTTCCCTAATCTCTTCAACATTATCCACTCTCCTGGATAGCCCAAAGTCAACGATCCGGATATTGCCCAATGGATTGCAGCTGGTCAGCAAGATGTTTTGAGGCTGAGAGGGGGAACAGAACAGAAATAAAGTTTCTAGTACACTGTTCACTGATTTTCAGGTTCAGAGCACAAATACTGTCAAGAACATAGGACATAGGTGTTTAAATGTACGACTGCTCTGCCAAGCTATTATATAGTTAGCACGCTGATAGGAACACTATAGTCAAAATTTTACAGTTTCTGAGTTTGTAAAGATTGCTTGCAAGTAATAAAAGGTCACATAACACCAGACTTAGCAACTTTAATTAGCAAAACATATTCAAGAGAAACCTATTTGCTCTTGGAATGGAGGTAACATTAAAAGTCACACTTATCGCCCATCCTGAGTCACTCTGGACCTTTAAAAACAACTACACACCTTGCCAAATAATTTTAATCAAAAGGCACGGGCTAGAGTTACACAGAATCAAAGAATTACACAATATAGGAGGAAGCCATTCTGCCTAAGGCACTCACTTTGAATCTTTCCACACCCCTGATCTTTTTGCATCTAATCTTTTTATCCATTTTATTTTTGGAAATTATTTCTGAACTGCTGTCTTCATTCTTTCAGGCAGTAGATTGCAGATCACTATAACTTACTTATGTATAATAAAAAGGCATTTCTCCTCTGCTTCTTTTGCTGGTTATCAGAATTACTGACTTAATTTCACACCTTGCCCTTGAGATCTGTGTTGCTGGTCCAGTCTTGTAACCCATAGAGCATCAAGGGCATCTTAACAAAAGAGCTTCAGTTCAAAGTGGATTTATAATTACAAACAGGGCAGTGAAAGAATGGGTAAAGTGTGCTAGACGCTGATTGAACTGGATCGTATGAGAGCAATGATGACAAATCGCTTTGTCAACTACAAACTTGATGTGTATTGACAATTATTTATGTTTAAGGGAGCACATTCTTCATGAACAAAAAGTTTGGAAATTCTTTTGTTGTTTATCATCTCGATGTGATGTTGCAAGCTTAATTGGTAACAAAAGATTGTGCTACTAATGACTCAAGTAATCACGATCAAAATGATCAATATTCCTTCTGGATCTCTGCCTCTTGGAATTATGATATTTTATATTTTGGAAGAATTAATACTCAATTAATAGAATGGACTACTGCGAAATTAAATCTCCTCAGAATGCAGTATGTTAACAAAATAGGGAAGCACATGCACGTTGAAAGATCAGTTCCCCACAGCCACTGGCAATGTTTTGTGGATTCCCATTTTGCACATGATGGTGCTGCATACATTGGTTACACCATAACACAGTTTCACTTTACACAAATACAGACCTGAATCTGACCCATTAGTTCAGGGCATCCCAGATTACAGGTCGCGACACTCACTGGGGTTTTGAAGTGACATTCTGGGGTTGAGAATTGTAAGGCAGCCATGACTGCTGTGACCTCTGACCGAGCATCAACAGCTGAGAGGTCCATTTAAATCCTGATTTTTTTTCTTTGAAGAATCATGGGCACTGGACAACAGATAAATCTTTGAGGTTGGATTCCTGCTCACAAAGCTAGTGATTTTTGATTTGAAATGCTGTCCGTAGGTTAAGCATTTGGTCATCCCTCCACGTCCCAGCTCATTACCACCTGACTCTCTCAGGTCTAACTTGGCAATTTTCAAGCTTCAAAATGGACTCTCAGTTGATAAATGTATTGAAAGCATTTGAAACATCTGAAGTTCAGGTGCATACAGAGTCATTCTTTCACTCATTCTAACCCTACGCTGCTTGTTCTGAAGGGGAATTTTCTTCAACAGATGACAGTCGAGTAAAGTAAAAAGAGTCACAATAGAGTTAAATTCCTAATTTAGATTCAATTCCAGGTATATTGTCAATTTTAAACTAACATGAATAAAAAGTCATTCTTAATTGCAGCATTAAACTAACATGTAACGAGCCAAGATAGGAAAACATAAGACAAATGGTCTACTGTTAACTCCTATGAACTGCATCCATACTGTTTACCAGTCAAGACCTGCACTTGTATCTGTAGTTGCTGAACAGTTGCCAAATAAAAAAAAAAACAAGGAATCAGCAGCTAATTACAATCTGGCGAGTATCCTGTGGAACCTCAGGTAAAATCCACTTAGCCACAGATGAAATGAAATGAGTAGGCAGCAATCTTGTAAAGTCAGAGAGAGTCAATGTGGTGTCTTGTTGTACAAATGTGTCATAATGTACCACTAGATCATTAAATCCATCAATTAAGTAACATGTACAAGCAGGCACACTATCAAGCCTTGATTGAGATGCCTCTATAATCTCAATGTGATGTTGTGAGTTGACGTCCATGTTACGAAAACTTAGTCAACATCATGTAGGTTAGTATTTGAGCATAAAGCACCTTTAGTGGAACATACTTAAGAAAATTAGGGAAAGGTTTCATACGTACAAAATAAAATGTCATGATGTATATTGATCCCGCTGCTCCTTGTCTGTGGAAAGAAAGCTTCTGCTGGCACATTTTGATTTGTCTAATGAAACAGTGCAGCACTGTGAGGCCATTGCTTTCAACTTCTGACAACTGAATGAGAGCAAATGGCCTTATCATTCCATTCATTCATTGGTAATCACCACAAAATCTGGAAAGCAATACCTGGCCAATATAGATAATTCTCAGATGTAAACCAAGAGATTTCCTCAATCTCAGCAGCTTTTAAATTATTGGAATGGGTTCCTGTTTTCATTGGTACAGCCCAAGCAAGAATCGTGCAAAAACACGTCAACCATTGCATAATTGCAACATATGGTGCAAAGGTGACAATTTTACTCAAACCACAGAACCTGTGCTTTCTGGTTGTTCAGAATTGGCAGCAAAGAACTCTAGACATCAAATTACTCCAAGTTTAATATGCTGAGGAATAGCCTTACCTTTAGGTCTAGATGCACTATATTATTCCCATGCAAATAGGAGACTCCATCTAGGATTTGACGCACAAGACGGATGACATCTTTCTCTTTGAAAGCCTCATCTTTATCAGCAACACACTGGTTAAAGATTTCTCCACCTGCAGCACTGTAAATGGGGTAAGGTAAAGTAATCATTAACATCAAGCTTATTAAATGAACAAAGCAAAATCTAATGCTGAAGGATGTTATTCATAACTGTTTTCCTGCCCTCCCATAAAGGGATTCAAAATTCCTGATGTACAGCATAGATATCGAAACGCTTTGATGGCAACTTAATAAGTACCGAATGTTTATCACTTGTCAAACTACTTTCAACCTTAAAGTATGTTAGTAAGCTTAGCATAGGAGCTAGTTTTTCTTCAGATTCTCTTGACTGGATGCAACGTTCTGCCAACATACTACGCAGTTAGTATCATCAACAGTAAATGCCAGGCTTAGATGTTTTAGCTCACAGAACAGTGACAAAGGTATACTTTACTTCATCAATGGCAAACAAGCCACACCCTGCATTTTAAAATGTTGATGTGGAAAAATTGTCACACCTTACACTCCCCATTAAGCTAACTCTTCCATTTGAGAGAGATATGTCACCACAAACAAACATTCTTCAGCGACCTCGTGATTACTGGAGAGGAGAAGATGACTTTAATCAAAAATTGAAAAATTAATTTCCATTAGGGGCACAGTACAGAAGCAATTTGATGTGAACTATTAAACAGGTGAACAATCTTCAGCTGCTTCTTTAAGACCATGATCTTGGCTAGTTCCCCTCCATCACTGATCCAAAATTTTGATTAAAATAACTGAAGGCAAATAGTTCCTCCTGAAATACAGAGTCTGAATCATCCATCAGTATTTATACAAACAAATGGTGTGTTTCATTTTTCAGGAATTATTATTTGTAACTGATTTTATTTAGCTTATTGGTGTTGTTCTGTAGAAATGCCTTAAACTGTTGTGCAATATTCTGCTTTGCTCGACTTACCAACTAACTATCGTGAAACAAAAGACTTTTGTAAATGTTTGCTTTTTCACATATGTTCTCTTCCCTTTCCCTCACCCTGACAAATCTACCCATACACAATGAATGGAGGAGAACTTCAAAAATGTTGACTATTTTCTGGCCAATGATGAGAACTATACAGCTGAAGGCCGCGTAAACACTAGATTCTAAAATACTTGTGGCAAAATTTAAGAAACAAGACATTTTCATGGAAACATCAAAATAGGGGAAAAAACAGTTATTTTTGATTTGATTATAGACTGATTATGTCCTTCGGAATTGCTTGACAGCCACTAGAGGAATTTTAAAAATTTCTCCAAGATTAGTGTAATGATAGATAATTCTATACATGTTTTATTGAAGAAATCAAGGCATTTGCTAATGCATGCCATGGTCAAAAAAGGCAATGCCCTACTCCATTAGCAACTGATAATCCATTTCCTTTCTAATGGGGGAAACACAGTGTCCATCCTTAAATCTTCAAATCCGGTTTGGAACCCATGACTTCATTGCCAGTGGTCCATACACAGTTATTGGACTGGGCTGCATAAAGGCATGGAGGCATTGAGGCATTCCTTGAGCTATGAACAGCAGGGCAGGCTCAATGGCCTACTCTTGTTCTTATGTTCCTAGAACACAGAAGCTTCCCAGAAGTGTAGATATGCTAAAGGTTACTGGCAGTGATAGGTGACTGGACAATGCACTTTTGGTGATGGGACAAATTTCAAATCTGACTCACTGATCTCAAGTTCCCTTGGTTCCTGGGCCAACTTGGCCCTGATAAATGAATGGTCAACAATGCAAGCTGAGCAAATGCAGACCATCACATCATGTGACAGGTGAAAGTGGAAACCTTCGTTTTAATCAAGAACATCTTGATTAATTGTTAAATTCTACATCTAAATCAAGATCAGTACAATGCTGTAAAAATTAGACAGTAGACAGGCAGGAGGCTGGAAGAACACAGCAAGCCAGGCAGCATCAGGAGGTGGAGAAGTCAACCCTTCTTCATAACCCGAAACATTGACTTCTCCACCTCCTGATGCTGCCCGGCTTGCTGTGTCCTTCCTGCCTGTCTACTTTGGATTCCAGTCTCTGCAGTTTTTGTGTCTATAAAAATTAGATAAGCTAACTTTTTAAAATGTTTTCATTATCCAAAGTTTTAACAATTTGCAATGTACAGTCAACCTAAATGCATGCAAAATGCTCATCTTGCTGTTAACAAGCAGTTAATCTGATAATTTTGATGTTTAAGATAAGCTCAAGCAAGACACAGACACCTTTTTGCAGAATGTGGTCTCTTTCTTCACCTTGCAAATAGGTACACACACCCATACAGGATTCAAACCACATCACTGATGACAGGACTCTCACTTCTGACTAAGAGGGTTGTGGGTACAGGTTCAATATTACTGCTTGAACACAAAAAATAAGGCTGACACTTTCATACACTGACAGTGCTGCACATTAGACATCCACTGTTTTGAATGAGAGGGTTAACGGAGGCCATATCATGTCTCGTCCCATACCCCCCCATATTCAGGTAAAAGATCTTCAGCACTATTTTCAAAGAGTAGTGGCTATCCCTAAAGCCTTGGCCAATATTTATCCCTCAATCAACAAAGTAAACTGTCCAGTCATTATCACAGAGCTGTTTGAGGGAGCTTGTTTTGCACAAACTGCCTGCTGCCAATCCAATACTGGAACAGTGAGGATACTTCAAAAAATACTTTGGGATGGTGTGTGTATTCGTGAAGGATGCTACCTAAATGCAAGTCTTTCTTTCAATTCACAACATGCAAGCAGTCTTCAAATGGCTTAAACTGACCATTTGCATCCTGAAACTGGGCATTCATAGAGTCATAGAGATGTACAGCATGGAAACAGACCCGTCGGTCCAACCCATCCATGCAGACCAGATATCCCAACCCAATCTAGTTCCAGCTGCCAGCACCCGGCCCATATCCGTCCAAACCCTTCTATTCATATACCCATCCAAATTCCTCTTAAATTTGCAATTGTACCAGCCTCCACCACTTCCTCTAGCAGCTCATTCCATACATCTCCACCACTTCCTCTAGCAGCTCATTCCATACATGTACCATCCTCTATGTGAAAAAGTTGCCCCATAGGTCTCTTTTATATCTTTCCCCTCTCACCCTAAACCTATGCCCTCTAGTTCTGGATTCCCCGACCCCAGGAAAAAGACTTTGCCTATTTACCTTATCCATGCCCCTCATAATTTTGTAAACCTCTTTAAGATCACCCTTCAGCCTCTGGCGCTCCAGGGAAAACAGCCCCAGCCTGTTCAGCCTCTCCCTATAGCTGAAATCCTCCAACCCTGGCAACATGGTCAACTTGGTGTGACCCAGCTGTCATGACCCACTGGACAACACATCCATCCTAAGGCAAGCCAAACAAAGACACGCATGAGACTTCCTAGAAGCATGGCATTCCAACTGGAACTCTATCATCAAACACATTGACTTGGCCCCTATTTCCCACCCCCTGGGAAAAAGAACAGGAATTGACATCACTTATCCAAAGTAACCGAAACATATAAATAGAAAGCAGGAATCATCAGCAGTGCTTTGTCCGGAGGCTAACTGAAGATGTTACCTAATATGGTGACGAAACGTCTGAAAATGAACCTTCCAGCTCAGTGAGCAAACCTACATCCAGGACCTCAACCGGAGCTACAAATCTTCTCCAAGCTCACCCACTGGATTATTTTGCTGGCAATGACTGACCAATGGCAACTTCCATGTCGCAGTCCCTGGGTCAGTGTGCTGGGAAATTGGAAGTGACTGGGGTGGGAAATATTCAAGGAACAGAAGCTGCTTGAAACTAAAGGAATATCACCTGTTTGAAAATGTAATGCCACATCTTTGCAGCAAAAAATGGTGTAAGGTGCTTTTGTATTTTTTTTTCAAAGATTTCTCCTGGTTATTGTTTCAATTTAATTCTGCACGCCAGTCCATTGTAGTGATTTACCGAATCCATTTTGGTCTTTTTAAACACCCCCCACTCAAAGGAATGACCATATGTATTTATTTATGGTCTGGAGATAAGAACAGCCTGTTGTCAGTGCATTTATATCACACCTTTCACAGCCAGAAGGCAAAATGAACGCTTTTGAAGTCTGTTTTCTGCTTTAAATGCAGCAAGTACAACCACATGCTCCCTCAAATAGCAAGGACCAGATATTCTGCTTTTCTGATGATTGAGAAATAAATAGTGGTAGGCTCCATGCTCCAGCAGTGAGTGATTTCACAGCATACACCTTTTGCAGCTAAAGGAATTTGATTATCTGGAGGAAAGGTTTGTGTTGCTGCCTCCGTTTCCTTGATTATTTACACATGATCCCAGTGGCAAGGATGAGCCAAGATAGCTGGGTAGTTGGACACCTACAGCAGACACCCAGGACTGGCTGTTTCATTGCTTTTGCCCTTTACCACAGTCCACTTAGTGTTGCTAATTGTGCCTTGTACCATTTCATCGCCATGCGGCAAGGTGAGATAAACCCTAAGTCACCAAAGAAATTGAACCAGTGCTGCCTGCTCTTAGCCAATTAATCCCAGGGATCAATATTGGTCAGGTCACCTGAAACACCTTTCTCTTCTTCAAAATGGTGACAAAGGGACCTTTTACATTCACTCAAGAGGACAGAGGGAGCCAAAAGATGGCACCTTCAACACACCAGCACAAAAATCAAGGTGTAGTAAAGTACGAAGTCCTGGAATGGGACTTGAACTCTCAACTTTCTGACCAAGGGCTTACTGTGAGACCAACTGTGCTACAGCTCCACAACTACAGTCAACACTCCTCTGATTGTCCCTCTTACGTCCTTCTAAGATAAGACAGTCCCACCCACAGGATCCACATCCTAACTGTACTGAAATTGGGGTCGATTCCATAATCTCCTGCTCAAAAATCGGGGAACCTTATACATCCCACAGTCTTCCCTTCCTCGAGCTCCTTAAAACCCAAACCTGACAGTCACTGAACCCTACTGTCAGACTTATGTTGTCCTTGATTTTATTACTAGCTTGGCGATATCTTTGCCTCGAAAATTTCACCTTGGCTTCTCACTGAATAAAAATATAGATTTGTCACCTATTTCCTCGCTTGAAGGCAGGAGGCGTATCAGCTTTCCTAATACTTGATTGATTGTTTAAGATCTGTATCTCAACACTGCACAGTGCAGTACATCAGTAACCCAGCATGGAATTCAACCAGTCAACTTCCATCTATTTTCCAGGTTCAGATTCTTTACATAAAAAGGGAGCAACGTCCCTAGGAAATAGGCCTAAATTGCAGAAAAATACCACAAAGTAGTTGCACTAAGGAAGACTAACAAACTTCAGGGGGTGGGAAAGAAATAGTTAATTATAGCTTAAGAAAAGAGCTTTCATAAAATATTTCAACAGGATAAAGTTGCAGGCAATATAAAGCTGTTGCCTGCCATCAAAAAAATCAATAGCACCGCAGATCTTTTGGTCTTATTGTTTTTGGCTGTGGTTTTTGCTCAGATATGGCTTATCCTGAAATACAGGCTCTTGTCTGTGCAGGGTATTAAAAGATTATTAATCTGCTACCAAGCTGATAGAAGTAGGATGTTTACCCAAGGCAGAATTCCTTGAACATTTCATTGGTTGATACATTGCCATCATTTTCGCTCAGGAATGTGCATTCTGTGGTATTATAGGCGTCCATCTTCGATTTTTAAACTTTGGTCACAAACAGATTATGTCTTAACAGTCACTGACAAAGGGTTTATAGGCCTATGTTTCTGCAGCTACCTGGATATTGCAGAGATCTCTCTCAGGGAAAGAGTGGTGTCGCTTTCAAAAGGCTGGGAATCAGTTAGCAGTCGGAATGCAGTTTCAGCTGAGCGAAAACAGACCACAGATTTCTATTTGACCTACCCAGCAGGAAACAATTCTTATTCCAAAGGCAGTGAAATTATCCTGTGAAGTTAGCAGCAATAAATGGCATTGCATTAATACTAAATTCTTCTTTCTGTTCTCTAGTGGTGACATTTGTTCACTCAACAGATTAACACCGTGGCCAATAGCAGAAGGAAACCAGGCTTTCCGGTAAACATATTGCATGTTTATTCTGTAACTTGGCCAATCGCTGGCTGAGTTTACCTTGTTCTGAGCTGGCTCATTAGCTGGAGTCCTGAATGACAGTGTCCTCATGTAAAGTACAAATCAATCGCTGCACAAAATTGCACTAATTACACTTTGCGGAGTTTGGTGAGATGGCTGCTGTGAACATACGTCTTAGTGACTTAGAAAAACAAACACTGGATTAGATAACAAGGTCATTTCTTGTCGTAATGTTCAAATCCACTCCTTCCCTACCCCCAACGCACCCACTATCTGACTGTAAACTGTCTACAGAAACAACAGACAGGGCACCACCAGAGACTGGTGTTTCCTAAATAAATACAAGTGAGGGAGGCTATTTGGTCCACATCAATTTACACACCCAGAAAAATCTCTACAATGGTCTCCACCTTGCCATCTACTTAAATTTGAAAGAACATAGCTATCTTCACCACAAAATCTATACAACAATTTTCAGTCTTCAATACTCTTCACAGAGAGGTTTCTGTTGGTATTTACCCTTGGATGTAACTCAACAAAAGTTAGTCCCACATGGAAAGTAATGCCAGCCATAAACAGTAAAAACTACAGGAGAAACTTCGCCAGTTGAAGTACTATGCTTGCACTGGCACACTGTCAAAACAATGGCTCTGAATTGGATAGAAGGAGCTACAGAATACATTGGTTTTAAGAGCTTAATGTACTACTGCAATACATTGTGGCTTCTGTAGGCAAAAAGTGCCGAATGCAAATACAAGACTGTAGAAAAAGATACACACCACTTGGCCCTTTATCATCCAATTCTACTCAAGACCCAATGTGATGAATTCCTTAATCTTCATCTGTACATATTAATGTGTCTGGGAACTTTACGTTGACTCAACCAATTCACTGAACTTCATCATAACCCAAGCAAATTTTCTGTCAAGATTCTCGACCCCAAATTATACGTCAGACTCCAGATAGCTTCATAATTCCAGCAGAGAATTATCATCCAAGCACAAAGTTACTATGGAAAAGCAATTCCAAAAAATGACGTTTGTGCAATTGTTGAAAGCCAAAATAGATGCAAACCTCAAGTTAACTTCAGCGATGTTACGGGAAAATGAGAAAAACAAAATGGTATTTTCAAATGCTATCTGCTCATTTAAGAATGATTAATTAGGTAGTTTGTTACTTCTCCTTCTCTCTCTCTCTCCCACCAATTAACAGAATCTCATATCAATGGTAACTATTGGGATATCACCACCTAAAAATCTGACTTTGCACATAGATATGTACTCAAAATGCAGAGAGATCACTTCAACTATCAACTACCAAAACCAGACCAGAGTGTGGAAACAGCAAACAGAAATCAAATGATACAGAATGAACAAAATTAGTCTACTTCGCTTCCTCATATAAAGCTTAGCCACCGCTAAGTATAGACACCACTTCCTTTCTAATCAAAGGGGCAAATTAACTTGCTCAGAAATCATCTTTTCAAAATGCATGTTAAAGCTTCTTATTTTGTTAAAAGTAGTCCATGTCCACCTGCAGCAAGACGCAAAAAACACCCAGGATTGGGCTGATAAATAACATTTGCGCAAGTTCCAGGCAATGAATATCACCAACAAGAGAGAATCGATCCTGCACCCCTTGATATTCAATGGCATCAACATCACTGAATTCCTCCACTATCAACATCCTGGGGTCACCACTGACCACAGAATGAATGACACTGGCTATGTAAATACTGTGGCTGTAAAACCAGGTCAGAGGCTAAGAATCCTGTGCTGAGTAATTCACCTCCTGACTTCCTAAAGCCTGTCCATCATTTAAAAGACACAAGTCAGGAATTTGATGAAATCCTTCCCACCTACCTGGAGCAGTGGATCTTCAACAACACACAAGGAAGCTGTCACCAGCCAGCTTGATTGGCAGCTTTACACAGTCTATAAAAAGGAACTACAATAACACACCAGGTTCCTTAGACATCACCTTCCAAATCTTAGTTAGGGACAGGGCTCTAGGATTTTGATAGCGTCATTGATACATTCCCAGGGTGGTAACAGGTGGAGGTGTTGCCATGGACCTTTTAAGTGGTAGAGGACATGACTTTGGGAGGTGCTGTTCAAGGAACTTGATGACAGGTTGCTTCAGTACATCTTGCAGACAGCACACACTGCATGCCACTGGCAGAGGGGAGTGAATGTATTAGGTAGTGGATGAGCTGCTGCATTGACTTGGATGTGTTAAGTGTCTGTGGATTGTTGGAGTTGTACGCATCAATTAGAGAATATTCCTTCACACTTCTAATGCTTGGGCAAAATCGTGGTTTACAGGTTTCACAGAATTAAATTACCAATTAAACAAGGAGAGCACCGCAGCACACACAAAATGTTGAGGATACAGGGTAATTTACAGTATGTCTACTCCTGCTCCTATTTTCTACATTTCTAAAAACCAGAGAGTGTGGCTACCTGTGCCCTGGAAGAGTTGACTAAAAGGAAACGAGTGCTGCTTCTTAATACACTGTGCCCTTAACAATGCACTAAATGCTAACCAAGGCAGACCCCCTTTCCCTTTGGCAGTGCATTTATTGAAGTGGCAGAGCAGGCCCAATGTAGGCAGGATGTAGTCGGCTTGGTCATAGCGCAGTTAACATGGGTCACACGTTTAGGTTTTTAATAACTGGCCCCATTCTTGATCGATCAGAAGTCAGTAATGAACAAAGTACCTCTTATACACTGGAAAACCGCCGTGACATTCTATTTTGTATTAAAAATGATCAACATCCTTATTCAAGTGTTTTGTAATTATGCGTATCCTTTTAAGACAGCTGACATACTTAATCACAGGCTCAATAATCCTGTTGTTGGAGTTTCTGTTTTGTTTCAAGTTACAGTTGTGTATTCAAATATTGCAAAACCTGTTCTGGTATATTTGATACTGGATTTCTTTTAAAAAAAAGTTATCAATATTACCAACTGCTTTAGAGGGCTTTCAATCATGGAGCTGTAGGTATGCATTGAATATGTCCTTGAGATTGTAGCACTGTCTTAGTACTATTTCAAAACAGTTAGACTTGTGAATTAATTCTCAACAGGAAAGAAATGTAACATTTAAGCTTTCCAATGATCTGGCAGGTTTTGAGGTGGTACAGAAATGAATCATATATACCATAAGGTCAGAGATTCCATTTTCTCGGTAAAACCAGGAGCAAAGCATCAACCTTTGGAAACCTGCTGAGACTTTTGTTATCCACAGCAATATTTAACCAATGTACCACTGCTGAAGTGAAAACCAATGCTGGAGAGATTCAGCAGGACAGGCCCAGTGGAGGGAGAACAACAGGTTTTCAGATCCCCTTGCCTGATCAGAACTAGAAAACATTAAAATAGCCTAACTTGTCTCTACCATTTCAGATGAAGGGCTCTTGCCCAAAATGTCGATTCCCCTGCTCCTCGGATGCTGCCTGACCTGCTGTGCTTTTCCAGCACCACACTCTCGACTCTGATCTCCAGCATCTGCAGACCTCACTTTCTCCTGGTCTCTACCATTCCTTAGTTCTGATCCAAAAGCAAAGTCAGGACAGTGCAACAGCAGCTTATAAATAGTCTTCATTTGAGCTTCAAAAAAAAAAGTTAGTAACTTTCATAAACAGTCAAACTCCATTACATTCCTGCTTTATTCTTACTTCACAGCAGTGACTGTATTTCAAAAAAGCACTTCATAGCCAATAAAGCACTTGAGACAGCCAGTAGTCATGATAGAAATGCAAAACGTTTTTTTTATTGAGACAACTGGTGAACAAAAAGACATTTTATCTGACTATTTAAAGCAGTAGAGATGGTTGCCAGTTGCCCAAGTGAGATTCATTTCCTGAATCTTGCAGGTGCTGGCTTTCACTCTCCTATTAAAGCAGTTATTTTCAGTCAGTGGCAGGCAATCATTTGCTGCATGGTTATCAGCCAGCAGCATGTATTAAGTATCACTGTGAATGTAGCAGCGTGTGCTCTAACGCCTCACTAGCAGGTCATTAACTGTGCTGGAAAAGAAATAGTATCTACTTCGTGCCAAACATTTTTTCTAATTAGCCCTGGATAATGTGAAGATTGGGGTGTGTCACTCTTTGACATGTTCAGATGGCATTATAAAGTTAAAGAGTGAATTTAGAAATTTATGATTGGCGTATGAAACCTGGGGTGTGTTAGGTCTTTGAAAGTGATATAAATGCAATATAAAAAGCCTATGCAACTCTCCATATACATGTGAAGCTATTTTCATGAGAATATCTGATGATGGTAGCATGTGAACTGAACTACAGTTATATATTTTCAATGCACATCGCAGTGAGTGACAGGTTTCAAATATGCACAAGAGTCACCAGGACACAGTTACAGCAGACAGTAAAGAGAGAGAATTACTGTCACTAATGGATGAAATAAATACCAAACATTAAAACGCATGTATTTTACATCAACTGAAAGGATCATCATGCCTAGCATCCTATCTGACGCTGAGCCAAGTTCTCAACCCAATATCCTTCCCAACAAAACTCCCAACTTGCACATCCTTAATAATGCAGATTTCCACTCCTCCCGCAATTTAACAACTGCTGAAACATTCAATCCCAAGTTCTCCACCTCTAGACATCACTATTCAAATGCTGTTGTCACTGCACCCTCATTCTACTTTCCACCTTCCATAAACTCCTACTCGTACAGAATTCTGCAGCAGTTATCCTGCTCTGCACCAAAGTCTTGTTCACCCATCAGCCTCTGCTCACCGGTTTCACATTGACGCTAGAAATACCTCAGCTTTTAAATTCTTATCCTCATTTTCAAATTCCTCTTATGACTTTGTCTGTCTTCATCTCTGTAACCTCCTCCACCTTTAGCCCAGAGGGGCTTCTCCAATTCTGGTAGCTTGTACATTCCTGATTTTAGCTGCTCCAAAATTGTTGGCTGAGACTTTTCAGAAATATCCAGCTCCAGAATACTACCCTTACAATCTGCTTCCTCCCTTCAGGTACTTCCTGCATGATCATCTAGACGGTGTGATCTAGCTGACAACGATGGGGTTAAGGAATGATGGAAAAGGAAAGTTTCATGAGAGGACATGCTCAGTTTGGCTCATGTATCTAAACCGAACCTTACGTCAGCCCACTTAACACAATTCATCCAAATGCAATAAGGCCATCCATATGTCCCTGCAACAATTTGCTTCCTTTCAGAAACCCTCCCTGTTCTAACCATTAATAACCATACAATTGTTCTTCCTTTTAAAGTCAGATCACTTCACTGGTTAGCATGTTGCTGAACATTTGTAAAGTTCAGAATCTTACAGCAAAATGCTGAAGTTCAAAGAACTGGTGCATAGGATGCGTGCAAATTCTCATTATTTGAGCACATTTTCTCGAATGATACTTGCTGAGGTACCAGATGAAACCACCGGATGACAAGTTACGTGTGAAACAAGAACTTATGCTTCAAGCTAGCTTTTAGAATGAATGTCTAGGCAGACCACATAACCACACACCTACCTTTCAGTGCATTACTTTATAAACTTCTCTCTCAAAATGTAAATCACCTTGAAAAATGCTGATCTGATGCATTCTTAAATTTTAAAGGCAAGACTGAAAGATGCCATTTTTAATGTTCTACCAACCTGATTGTAAAAGATAGGGACTGATGGTACTGTCAGTATGTTGACTGGGAGACTGGAAAATGTAACTTTTACTTTATGTAAGTGAACAAAAGAAAAAGACCTGAAGGCAATCCCAATCAAGTGTACCTCTCCAGATAAAGAATCGTTCTGTTTTTAGATAGTTTTAGATGGTACTTTCAGCTCAAAGTAAGACACAGGAGACCATAAGCTTGAAAGAATATTGTATCGGAGACACAGAAAATGGAAAGACTATATCCAGAGAGTGTGCAGTCTGAATACTGCAGCTTAGACTGGAAAATAAATCCTATACACAAAAAAGGTTTTAGTAATCTCAACAATATATAAATTTTAATGTTAGAAGCTATCTTGATGAACAACTTTAGAAATAATCCTTTAACTCCCCTTGCTATCCATTCATAAGTGCACTGACTAATGTAGATGTAGCCAATAAAGACTAGGAAGTTGGAGGGCTGTTGAGGCTTAAGTACATCTAAAGCTGAGATAGACAAACCTTACATCGGTAAGAGAATCAAGGGTTAATCGGGAAAAGGCAGGAAAGTGGAATTGGGGATCAGATCAGCCATGATTTCTTTAAATGGTGGAGCAGACTCAATGGGCTGAATGGCTTGCTTCTGATCATATGCCTTAATTCTTGGTCAAAATTACATCAAATGACTTCAGGGCAGTAAGAGTCCTATAGTGTGCAAAGGTACTAACAAATGATGGCTATCAACTGAATGCCTTTGAAAGCTGTACGTAGACTGGTGAGTGAAGGGCAAGATTAGGTTTTAATTTCTCAAATACAACCAAATTGACAGTCAATGTTTGCTCCCACTTGACTGAGGAAGGGCAAACTCAGAGCACGTGAAACTGTGCTCCAGAACCGACTTCCAAAAGAAAATGTAAGACATTGAAATTTTTTAAAAATCTCAAAATGTAGCAAATAGATACAATAACGTCACTTTGTTTTTACATTAATATCTGCAGTATGCTTATAAAATGGATAACTTCATTCCCATATATGAATTACATTGAATTCTGAAGTCGATAGGGAGGATTCTATTGAAAACAAAGAAATAGCTCAATCTATAGAATGAACTGATAGTGAACCACTTACCTCACATTTTCACTACTGGATTACTGGGTGATCAGAGTCAGTTATCCTTTTTTTGTGTTACATAGGATCCCTGAATCCCATACAACCAACTTCATTGCCTCTGCCTAGCCACATCTATCCTAGCCATGCCCAGTCATATACTGTACCTTCTTTTCCCTTTGATTTACTGCTTTTCCACCACCCAACCTACATTTTGCCATCAGGAGCTAGTCCTTCTATTGTTATACCCTTGAATTCTAAATATTTTCCTTTAATGTTTTAATCCATGTACATGGCCTTGCAATGCTGAAGTGGTGTCCAGGAATATCAGCCAAGGCAATTTGCATTCAGTTTATTTCAACATTGTCCAGCTCAATCATAGCTTACAAATGTTATACCATTTTTTCTCCCAGCAATACCAGAGAAAACCTCATAAATCTAGTTAAGGACCAGCATTAAATTACGATCACTTCACATAACCATATACGGACAACAGTCTGTATGATTTGCAGTCAATATCATTTGGAGTCATCTGTTGACAGTTACCGGAGATAGTCTGACCAATAAAGTCAGACTGAGGATGTGGCTTTACAATTCTGCCTGTTTTTGCAACAGGAAATGCGTGCAAGCTACAGCTGTTTCAAGTAATTAATATTAAAGTTCTCATAAGCCTCTCAATTCTATATTTTAGCATTTTAATGAATAAAAGTCCAAGTATTATCTTAATGAAATAGTAAATAAGGCAAGAAATATCAATAATTTCTGAATAGCTTCCAAACAAGACTGAAGTTTTGTGTTCAACTCCAACTCCATTGATACTCAGGCCACAGAGTTGACTTTTTTCACTCTGCAAAAATGCAGCACCTTCAATTCACTGGATTAGATGTTTACCTGCAGGGCCTGGACTGCAAATGTTGGATCCTCTGTCCTGACCAGTTTTTGCTCATTGATTTCAATAATGGATACTTTAATGAACTGCTATCAGTCCTGTTACATTACTCTCCAATAGATGAAGGCAAAAATTAATTCCACCATATTTTTTACATCTTAGGCGGATAACAGCAACCACTCTTTGCCATCAAAGGGTCATAGCCTTGCTGATTGGGAACTTCATCTGCAATATTGTAGATGCCCTACTTTTCTTGTAGTGTTGTACAAAGCAACAAATGTTGGATTAACCAGAGAGCTGGCGTGTAGCTTAAGAAATGCCAACTGAAAATAAAACACATTTTGTGGTGACAGGAATTTTAAAAAGCTATCTGTGTTACTATCACTATTTTTCCTCATAACCTTTGGCAATGTCACTTATTTTGTAACTTCAATTAATTCTGTGATGAACATGACCGCCAACAGAATGTGTCACCCATCATGTTGCAAAGACTTTGATTTATAAAGCTCGTATCATGCACGAGTAAATGTTGCTTCAAGTTCCTTAAATACTGTGCAAGTACCATCATAGTCAGAGTTTAGATATATTGTTCTTTAAGGAATTCATTCAATCCTTAAGAGAATTCAGTCATGGATGTTTCACTTCTCAGATCTGTCCTATCTGCAAACTTCAAAAGTAAGGGCAAGTTAGGCAAGAATCATTTTATAGTTAAAGGACTATAGGGCTTGCATTCATACAGTACCTATACATCATTATTTTATCTCAAGATGTTGCTTTTATTCTTACAAGGGATGTTGCCTGCATTTGCTCCCCATCTCTAATTGCCTTTCAGAAGTTGATGCTCAGCCACCTTCTTAAATTGTTGCAGGCCATGTGCTGTGAAGGGATGGCAGCCATATTGTTCCACATCAGGACAGTGTGTAGGTTGGAGAGAACTTAATTGTGTCCTCGTGCATCTCTTGCTCCCATCTTGTTAAATGGTACAGTTTCTGGGTTTGGAAGCTGCTGTTAGAGCAGCTTTGGTGAGGTTAGCATCCATCGAATTACTTCTGAAAGTTAGGTACTTTTGTCATATAGTTAATACTGGCAGGTAAAGAAAGAAACAATCATCCAACCTGTTCAGATTAAAGATGATTAATGGGGTGATCAGGATACTAGGAAAACTCCCAGCTGTTCTGAAGCATGTGGACAAGCAAAATGCACTTTGGTTTAAAAAATTCACTGGAAATGGCAGCACTTCCTACAACGCATCATTATTATCATTACACACTTATGTATCAGGTTAGATTACGTGGTCAAGTGGTGGAGTAATAATTTAAACTGACTGCCTTCTGATTCTCAAGTAGGAATTGATTTTTCCAGAATTGTATGCTCGAGGACTAATGAATGACCCCTGCAGTTTTAAATGCTTTGCCACTTCAAGTGCTCCATTAGGTTTTGCTGTCACAAGCATTTTAGCAACCTTGTAAAAATGCCAAGCCAACAGAATCTTTGAATATGAAACACAAAAGGGTATTTCCCTTCCATGTTATCAGAAATGTGTATCATATGTTCATTGAACGGTAAAATGTCCATAAATTACTGATGATACAGCAAGATGCACGTCAACTCATTGACCTAATTAATAAAAAGATTTTACACTCATCATTCTTGCAGATATCATACTTTATGTGATCATGAGCAAAACCATTAATATTTGTATTATTTTGTAACAGGAGTACCATACACCACAGCAATCTTCCATCGTGAGACTGAAGACAAAATATATCACTGAAAAGAAAACACTCAAACATTTCGCACTCGCATACAAGGAGATTATTGCAGAGTACTTACTATTCTAGCACCAAGATGATTTCTGAAGTTGTCTCATACACTTCATGCAGGTCTACCACATGAGAGTTGCTTTTTGCGATCTCAAGAATTGCGATCTCGTTAATAATATCCATGCGGCAATCCTGTCCTTTCCTTCGCTTCCGTAAGAACTTGGCGGCATAGTCCTTTCCAGAAGGATTTTCCACGCATTTCTTGACAACAGCAAATTTTCCCCTGTGAGCAAAAATTATTCTTGCATTAGGTACTGTCTGTGGGTTAACAAAATCATGTTCAACATTGTCTTCATCGAAATTTCAGGTTGAAACTATCACATTTAGAACTACTGCGTCACTACTCTTAAGTTCACTGATACTTTCTGGACACACAGTTGTTACAACAACAAGCAATTTATCATAAGACTTATAGATTTACAGATCACACTTTATAGAAGTTAAATATATAGGAATGGGAGTAGACCATTCAGCCCATCAAGCTTTTCCTATCATTCATTGTGGGAAAGTGTCAAAGTAATATTGCTGAAAGTTCTATAATTTTCAATAATTGCTAAACTTGTCCAAAATTTTATGTATTTATTCTAATTGAAAACATTGGTGGTAGAAATAGCTGATCACCATCCCAACAGAATACAGTGAAATATTGTGCATCGACACTGTACAACTGTGAAGGCATACCATTCACTGTGCTGAAGGAAAGGTAAATGAGAGCTACTCTGACTGCAACAGACTACCGTTAGAACTGGGTAAAATTGGCTTGAGATAGCTAAAAGTCTGGCAACATTTGCAAAAATATATCCAACCAGCAGAGGAAAAAGGAAATGTCTCACTCCTCATTTTTAATACAATCCATGATTCACTGCTCCAAACTCTGGATTTCTTTGGCATTGAACCCAACTCTTTATCATGTGGCTGTGCATTTAGAACCAAACCTCAGGAATGGAGAGCAGAGAAGCATGTTTTCATTTCAGTGACAGGCCAGAAATTACAGATAGTATCTTTTCACATTTACATTAATGGCTGTTTCAATAGGCTGGAAATTCCCAATATTCATGCATATGAGACCTCGATTATGCTCATACCAAGGTGCTTGAGATGTTTGTGGTTTTTTCTGGAAACCATTAATCTCGGATTTTGTATACTGTTTTAAGTAAGAAAAATTACAGACAGTCCTTTAAGGATGTATGTCAATTGTGCAATTCACTTCAGTGATAATTTTGCAATGATTACAGCAGTTTCTCGAAAATAAAATATTCCCAGCTCAAATACTTTGTTGTTCTTTTTCACATCTCAAAGTATTGCATACTGGCTTTTGAAGAATGCAGCAAATTCCCTAAAGCCCCCATATCTTTTCCCTTAAAACATCTTAAAGATTTCTTTTGCACAAGTCAGTAGAATGTGGTGGCTTGGCACCTTTTCAAATATCTTTGAACTTGAAACACAGAAGAGGAGGGAGCTGCAGAACATTGTTCTACATTATGCTGCCTGAGGATGGGTTTGACAAAAAAAAAGTTCTGTTGCATTTAATTCATATTTCCATTTGATATTCATTGGCTAGCCCACCCAATGCCAAGTTTTCTCCCTTCATTATCTTCGCCAACCATCCATCTTGTTTCAGTCTGGTGGAGGATGAGAGACTAGCAACAGAATGTTGCTTTCTCCAGGTTAAAAGTTTGGTAACTTTTCAGTGGCCACACAAGGCGGCAGGGTTGAGACCACAATCAGATCAGCCACGAATTTACCAAATAATGGAGCGAATCAAAATGAATGAATGGCCTCCTCCTGCTCTTAAAATCCATGTTTTTAACTAGTTAGCAAAAGGTTGATCAAGTTAAGTACTGAAAACGGTTGACCATCACGTAGCGTGATCTTTTTGGTTTAGACTGGTGATGCGTGCGGCATTGTCTTATGGATATAGATGTTAACCACAGGCCTTTGTATGGTCAGGACTTCAATCAATCATTCACACAGCTCGCCTCAATCTAATGGTTCATTATGCATTAGTCAAGTTGTGGCTAGTTAAATAGGCACGACAAAGCATGAAAGGCTATACCAGATAGCAATAACTTCCTCTATTTAAGAACCAAAGAAAGTATCCAGCAGTCAATAGTAACTAAAAAAAAGAGAAATGGCATTACCAGCTAGTTGCCTAAACTACAGTATTTTTATGTAAATTAATATTTGCTAATCTGACATCCTTGGCAATGAAATATTTTTGGGATAAACAATTGCCTATCAGCATGTGGCAAACAGCTATGTTTGCATGCGGGTTTAATTATTTAGTTTAGCTTTGTCAATCTTTCAGTAGTTACAACATGCAGAATGAGATACACATTTTACAAATGATTTACCAGGATTAAAAAGGCATAGTTTGAAATAGAGCATGTATTGAGCCCCAAGTTGCTATATTTCAATGAAAAATGTATTGCCAACCTGTTTCAATGTGTTCACTGTTGCTGCCACGTGCTGAGGTGATTAGACCCGGATATTCTGCTGCAGAAGTAGGGCCACTACCAAAGTGATACAAGATCCGCTCAAACATTTTTAATCAATCGTTCTGACATGCTAAGGCATACTTTCAGGACTAGTGGAACTTGAACCTGGCCCAGATACCGGGACATTACCACTGTACCAGAAGACCCATAAATGTTAGCAACTTTTAAAAAGGTCTGATTAAGCCATCAACAGGATGTCGAGATACAAATAGAGGTAGTGGTGCAGCTATCAAAAGCAGAGCTCATGTAAATTTCATACACATCTTTCAAACTATGGTGTTTGATAGCAATGGTGTGACTATCACAGCCAAAGGCTGCTGTTAACAGGACAAACAGAAACAATCGAGGAGGTATACACAACAGTCCTGAAAGGAATACCCTTGAAATCAATGAGGGGAAGCAGAGCAAGCATCAAGAATATAATCAGAGGTGCTAACAAAGTGAAAAACCAGGGCTACAAAAATTACCCCAAATAGACACGAGGGAGAAGTGAATGTAAATCAGAACTGCAGTGCAGCACAATCATGAACTTATTTGCATATCTGCTTGGGGTAATCCTACTTAAAAAGTGTTACAAGTAGGTTGGATATATTCACACAGCGTTTGTGATTTTCAATCATTTAAAAACCAAACGCTTCTTTCCAAAGCCAGAACCCCATCTGCTCCTGCCATCACAGATTGTTGTAAGTGCAGTCTCATTATGTTGACCACATTAATGGCAGTTTCTCATTATTTAAAGCCAATTGCCATAGTTGTATTTTTATTAATAAGTCAAGTGCAAATTGGCAGCTTTATTAATAGGCAGCTAAACTGTCCTTAGGGAGGATTAACAGGTTAACGAGCACTTTAAATAGCTCATCACTGCTGTACAGTTGTTAACCAAATGAAAGTGCTACCATTCTTTTTATATCAGGTTATGTTCTGATCAGGGGAGGAGAAATTTAAACAGTGATTGAATAAGAAACTCCTCAACCTTAGCAACGCATTGCACATTATGGGATCAATGTTCATAAAATTTCTGAACAGGGGGATTAAAAATAGCTATAAAAATGTTAAAAACAAAGAGCGTTTACTCTATCTAACAACTTAATTCATTTCTTAAACTGGGCACAAACGTTAACTATGCAAACACAAAGATTTCACATGCGTTGAGTTAAAAGTCTGAATGTCATATGGATACAGGGATTGTAAAAAGGTTTGTTTGAATATTCACAAGAATGCATTACAACAGACAGAGGAACACATTCCATATATTAAACCCTGGTTTAGCTGCCACAACTTGCTCTGACTTATGTGCAATGTCTGTTATGTGGGGTTATGGCTAAGTATCCAGATGTGATTACAAAAAGACCAAATATACATCCAATTTTACAGCTTTGCTAACAGCATAACCTTCTCAAAATTGTAAAGATTGGTCCAATAATCTCAGAATTACAACTTGAACCTCCATCAGCATCCACCTAACAGGACAGAGCCAACACGTTATTTCTTACTTTAGCATTAATACTTTTGGCAGAATCTACCCGAGTTAGTTGACGTGCTATGCACTTGGCACTGAATCCATTTAGGGGTTTAATCGGGTTACTGAGCACCAGGAAAACTTTAAGGTTTCAGCCCAAGGTCATTTGGTCCAAGCATGAGACTCGTGAGTCATCAGTTTTACTCTTAAAGTCTTTACCCATTTGCTCTCTAGTTGTGAATGTGTGTAGGCAAAGAAGGCATCCCCAAACCAGAACTGAGTAGGTGAATTTCCTCAAAAGTACAATGTAGTACTTTGAGGGACGCAAATAGTTCAAAGCAAAACAAGTTGAGAAGCAAGTTATGTGAGGCACTTTCTACAGCCATCTGTTTTAATTATTATTTTAATCAACTGACTTGTCTAAAATCATACATGAAGATTCAGCATTTACCTTAATCTCACGCTATTTTGTAAGAAAGCTCCTTAAGAGATGTTTCTGTGCTTCACACTTGGCAACACTGTATTGAATCTTCAGGGTCTTTTTAGTGGGTTTCTTGCAAAAAGAAACACCGGTTGAAAGACAATTGGAATATTTTTCAATGTTCATAGAACCAGTTAAAACCTAATTTAAAGCATATGACATACCATGCTTGTCACTGGTTGCCAACTGTGCATTAAACTGAATATTCAAATTATATATATTTCACTTCAGGTACATCACATTATTCTTATTTATTCAGTTGCAGGGAATCCATATGTTTATCTCCAGGACAAGACTGAGTAGCATTGTACAATAGTTGGATGAAGTGAATACTAGCCATATTAGACGATTTTCACATTTTATTCAAGCCTACTTTTTGCTTCATTTGAATTGAATTCAACCAAACAAATGCTGATTAATCATACTTCAGAATTATGTCAAATCCCATTTCTGAACCTTCAGAAATATGGGAGCAATCAGCAAATTATTAACAGACCTTGAGATTGTTATGTATGCACAATTTGTTTATTCTATAATCACTCTGTAAGATAAAGTGACGGGAGTAGCTGCGTGCAAGCTCCCTTCCATGTCTGTGTGTTCTTAGCACAAAGAAAAGGTCAGGCACCTGAGTCATTGAGTGGATGATGATGTCGAGATGGTTACAAACCTCAAGCCTCACTAAAACTGCAAGGGAAAATTACCTGTGGCCGACTTGGGTTTTAATTTTAAACTATCTGCTCTTTCGCAGATTGTAAACTAACTTGTAGCCAAATCAATGGCCATCCTGAATAGATAAGATTAGGTTCCTTACAGTGTGGAAACAGGCCATTTGGCCCAACAAGTCCATGCCGACCCTCCGAAGAATAATCCACCCAGATTCATTTCTCTCTGACTAATGCACCTAACACTACGGGCAATTTAGCATGGCCAATTCACCTCTTTGGACTGGAGATGAAGAAAACTGAATAAAAATTGGATAAGCTGCTATTGCTCATTATTCTTTGTACCTGGAGAACCAACTACCCTTTCCGGTCTGACATATGGGACAGATAGACTCTTTTAACATTTGAACTGTATTAATTGTTGGAATATTCAGTTGGGCATGGCAATGTGGTGGAGAAGTTGGGCCTGTGTGAGATTTTCTTGTTAACATCTCTACAGTGTGTGCACATTCACGCATGTATCTCTTTAATCCAACAACGTCTATCTACATATAGCCTTTTACAAGCAAAAACATTGCCAGGCATTTCACAAAGAGTCAATGAAAAGGTGCATCAAAAGTAGGAGAGATGGGAATAGGATAGTATGAGGATAAGTAACCAAATTATGGTTGAAGAGGTCAGTTTATAGGAAGTTCGTACAGGGCAAGAGGAAGGTGAAGGTGAGGAAGCAAATTCCCAGAACATGGAGATTCTGTGTCTGATGCCGTTCCTTAGCATCACTGGCCAATAAGGCAGGGTTTTGGGAGGGGTGGTCAAAAGTCAGGACCTGAGGAGTGAAAGCTTGGAATAGGCATATGGTTATGGAAGGGAGGGTGATCTTGTGGATGGAACTGCAGCATGCAAGGAAATGAGAGAGAAGTCAAAGAGAAAAGGTTCAGAGAAAGGACAGTGGAAATCTCAGAGAAGGAACACTGCAATGTGAAGGGAGAACAGGACAGGTTGCTGAATGGATGGTCTTTATAGTGTCATAAAGCATGGAAATAGACCCTTTGGTCCAACTTGTCCACATGGACCAGATATCTCAATCTGAGCTCGTCCCATTTGCCCTCTATCTAAACCCTTCCTATTCATATACCCATGCAGGTACCTTTTAAATGTTGTAATTGTACCCACCTCCACCACTTCCTCTGACGGCTCATTACATACACACAGCATCCTCAGCATGAAAAAATTACCCAAGTCATTTTTAAATCTTTGCTCTCTCACCTTAAAAGTATGCTCTCTCATTTTGGACTCAACCACCCAGTGAAGAAGACCTGTCTACTTACCCTCTCAGTGCCCCTCATGATTTTATAAACCTCAATAAAGGTCACCCCTCAGCCTTTGACACTCCAAAGAAAAAAATCCCCAGTCTATTCAGCCTCTCCCTAGAATTCAAACGCTCCGGTTCCAGCAACATCCTCATAAATTTGAGAGGGTGCAGAAAAGATTTAACAGCATCCTTCCTGTAGGAGGACAACCAGAACTGTATGCATTATTCTCGAAACAGCCTCACCAATGTCCTGTATAGCTGCAACATGGGTTCTCCAATGTCGCTTGGAGGGCAGGGCCTCAAAAATATTGACTGGGTCAGATGCCAAGCTGAATCAAAGTGGCCAGACCCTGCCTGCTTCAAAGAAAGGAAACTGGGAAAAAAAGACAAAATTAATAAGAAAAGAAACTCAGCAGGTTTGGCAGCATCTGTGGAGAAAGAAACAGAGTTAATGTTGAAAGTCCACCAGGCCGCTTCCTGAAGCTTTAGTTTTTATTTCAGATTTCCAGCATCCATTTATTTTTATTCTTTTGTCGGCAGTTCTAGCTGTTCCATCCAACAAAGACCACTAGCAAATCCACCATCTCAACAGAACGTTTGGGTGACATGTTCTGCCCCGCTGTTGGCAGTTGGTAATTAATGTCAATGTTCAGACTCTACTTTGCAAATACTGGTCATTGAACATCCAATTCAGTAGCTGAAGTACTTCTATGGAAAATCAGGTCCAGAGAGATCGTGACTCACAACTCATTCCTCCAAAGTCTTTTTACTCTAAGATTACCAGGAGTCAAGATTGAGCTTCTCACTAAAACTGTCACCTCAATTCCAAGTTTTATCAAAGCTACAAGTACATCAGTTCTTGTCTGACATTACTTTTCCCATATCTTAATGGCATTTCTAGTCAAGACCCATGCTCATCAGCTCAAACCCACCGCCATATCCCACCTGCTTGGTGTGGTGGTGCTACTTATTCATAATCACTGACAAATTAGATGAGTTTTGCAGATGTGGAATTCCTGGCTCCAAGTCAAATGTTTATTTCCTCACCTTTCAACAGTAAAATTCCACTGGTGACAAACGATGAACACAACAGTTATTTGTTGCAATTTTCCACCTATAAACTTTCCACCCACGAATACAAGCTAGGGCAGGTTTGTTAGCTGTCACAGTTTGTCACGCATACAATTCACAGTTTTATAAGTAGTACAAGATGTGGAAGCAAACTCCACATATCAGGGCAGCATTGGCATGGCTGGAATACAAAGAGAAATTAAATTTCTTTTAAGTCTGTTATCTTAAAGGAAGAATGTTCCACTGAGGAATTTTTTTGAAGGCATGGTCTTAAACAAATATTTCTTGATTCAAAGAGAGCCCTAGGGACAGCCAGGAATGGTTATTTTATAGTAAGTGCTGTAGTGTGCATGTGATGTTTCCTTAATTTACATTGTTTGGTTCTACTCAGAAACAATTTAACCTCCCTTGTGCCCGACAGCATGATGTGTTAACAATATCTGGAATATTTTCTAGATTTGAATGCCCTATTTGATTGAGATAGATCAGCAGAGGTTCTCCAGCTTGATAGGTCAAGACTCTCCCTCTGCACTTCAGTAATGGAAAGGAGACAGTAGTCTGCACTTTTTGCCAAAATGGAAAGCCATTCCATTGTAGCAACAATAGCAAGAGCCCAGAAACTGGAGGCCCCTTCCCTCGAAAACAGTACTTTGCACTTTTGTGGAGGGTTGATTTTGAGCATGTGCAGTTCACAGCAGCAGTTGGCCACAAACGATCAACAGGTTCCAAGGAAATGGGACATTGGTAGCCTTCATGCGTAGACCTGGTAAGAAATGCACAGAACTTTGAATTTCTTTGAATGAACAGGGTGTCCCTTTTGAGAGGTACCCCTTTGGAACAGGTCTTGGAACACCTTTACAGGGCATAAAGTGCCCTATGGTGGCAGTCAAGTGGCCTGTGGAATAGTTTAAAGCAAGCATATATGTGCAGAAAAAGCATATAAACTCACTACTGTTAAATCCTTTGGAATGGCCAACAGACCTATCAAACTCAAGCGTCAAGAACACCTGTAAAAGGGACTTATCGAAAGCGCTAACAGGATTTGTTAAAGGGACTCAACAATAGAAGCTGTTAAACTGTTAAGAGACTTAAACATCCTGCCCCTTGGATTTGTGAAAAATGTTTAAAGTGTTAATTTTTTTTTGCTATTTCCCAACATTTGTTGTCATAAGCCTGGGGGCTCTGTTGCTGGATTACTGCTGCATGACTGAATTCAAAACCAACCTTCATCACAGTGGGGTTCCTGCTATTTCATATTTGACAGTTACAAAGGGGACTGTGAATTCCAATGGTAGCTGTTGCAAGAGATTGTGCATCTGAATCCCATCTTTGTGCATCTGACCTGGGAGCCAAATTCCAGAGCTGTGTTTATACTGTAAGGAGCAAACAGGTTTTCATGGCTAACTAGATTTATTTGATATTGTGATACAAAACAGGTTTTGGGTGCTCGCCTCAAAAACATATCCTCTTGAAAATATAACTAAGAACCACCACAGCATAGTTTTGGCTTCACACTAATTTGTCTCTCTCATGTTAGTTAATAGCGCATTATGGACCCCACAAGATGGCATATGAAGCAGACAAGACAAATTACCTTGCAGCAAGCACATGTTGGGAATAGTTAAAACATCCTGCATAATTATCTTGCTAAAATTATTCCCAGGAGGCATTCAGATTCAGTCCCAGTTACCCCTTTAACTGGACCTTGGCTTCATAACTGTGGTTAATGTTTGATATTTGTTGAATGTTTATGGAACTCAGTCAGTCAGTTTAGATTGTGCACAAAATGAATAACATCTGTTCACATGATGTTCACCTGTTTAAAATGCAGGAAAGTGGGGAGTTAAAAAAAATTGCCACCGTACAAAAGGAAAATGGGCCCTGAAAATCTAACAGGGTTTTGCTCTGGTCCATGAGGTAATTGGGAAGGTCCACACTGGTTCACCCAAATTCAACTCATCTCTGGGGAAAGCAGAACTTGAAGCATTAAACAAAATAGGTTTTATTGCTTATTGCCCTCTTACTAAAATGGAAACCATCTAGATTACATACCTGTTGGTATATTTCACGGTTTTGCAAGAATTCAAGGACAAAAATCAAGGTCTTTAGGGTGTCTACTACACTAAACCAATGTTGAAAGAGACTCCATTTTCTAAAGAGCTATCGCAATTCTAGAGGTGACTGTCAGTCAATTGTATAATGATGGTGATTTCACGAAGCTTTACACTGTTCTGGCCCAACCAATTACACTCCACAGTTGTACTCAATACACATGATATCACTTAAATGTAATGAAAAATACATGATGAGAGTGGCAATGATCCAGAACTGCACCATCATTTATAAGAACATTGGAATGACTGGTATAAAACAAAGTGTTGGAAATACTCAGCAGGCCTGGCACCAGGTAGGGAGTGAGAAACAGAATCAATGCTCAATTCATAAAACTTCAGAACTGTACTGCTTCTTTCTTCACAGACGCTTCAAGGTGTGTTGAGCACTTCCAACACACACACACACTACTCTGGACACCAACTGCCACAGTATTTTGCTCTTGTGTGTGTGTGTGTATGGTCACTGGTAATTGGCTAATGAACACCAAGCTGGTCTTAAGTTGCTATGCCTGTCAGAATTGCAGGTGAGTGTTAATCCAGCTTGTGTGCTTTTCAAGTGATTATCTAAATTCTGTGGAAACCATCGTCAAATTACAAATGCTCGGACTTCCTGTAACTCATAATAAATGCTGAGCTCAGAAGGTAAAGCGAAAGATTTTCATACACAGCTCATTTCTCTCTAAAGCCAGGACACCAGTCCCAACACCATGCATGTTTCAAGGTCTGAAAATGGAAATTCACTTTAAATAAATTACTGGTTGCTTAGTATTAAAACAGTCTTGTAATATTGTTGTGACAGAGGTTAATTTTTTGTTGCCCAAATCCAACATACAAACAGAATGGAAAATTAAGGTCAGTATACCCAATGACACTTAGAAAGGGCTTTGTCTTTGGCTTTATCATGATGGGCAAGCATATTGTGGATGCTTAAACAGGAGGTATGACATTCAGTCCATCAAATCAGTTCTGCCATTCTATCACACCGTGATAGAACCTCACAGTGTGAGTTTACACCTCAACTCCCATCTATGTGTCTATTGTCGAAATGAAATTATACAGACTATGATAATCTTATTCTAGTGCCTTCTACAGTGGGTGCCCAGGTGCAGTGAGCTATGGTCTTAGGTTAATAAGTGATTCTGCAGATTACAAACTAAAAATTCTTAAAATATGCTGATCTACAGTTTAACCTCTAATGTTTGCAGATCTAATTAGTCACCTGACATCATCTCCATTTGGGGGTGAAATTTAACAGGGACATAACAGCTGATTTTTTTAGTCTCTCTGGTTCTTTTCCATTGGCTCATATTTTCAACACTTTCAATTTCAAATCAAGTAAAAGTGAGTGAGACAGAAGTTAGTCAACCAAATAAGTACAAATTATTGTTTGGTGAATTTCAGTGTAAAGAAGATAGGGTGAATTGAAACAAAAAATAAAGTTAGATACTGATTTGCTCTGAGTCTATTTTGAAATGATAACGCAGGTTACTTCTACCTCCTTAAAATTACAAAAATAGAATTTGCATTTACTTGGATTAAACCAAAGAGGACAGTCAGCTGCAGAGAAATGCCAGTTTGTCAGGATGTCTGCCTGATTATCCTTCTGAAGGATAGCACAGGCTGGGCATCAATGATGCTGAGCATGATTTCTCACAGACCCTTCTGTGACTTTGCCCTTACAAGCCTACAAAATTGTTTTCCTTCCCCAAGCAAAATGTTTTAGATAATTAACATGAACGCACTTTGAAATCTGAAATTGTAATTGAACTGCTCATGCAGTGCTGCATTAACAAAGGACCTGCAGTCTCCAAATGCATAGTACAACTGTTTAATAAATTAAGCATATCATCAGTCTTCATTGCAGTAGTGGTGCCTTATGTCATTTTACTGTACTTAAGTTAACGACTCAAAACTGGGATGAGGAATGAAAAGATGCCTCAATGGACAGAACTGTCAAGAAATGATTCAAAAAGCATTACAAAAGACAGCGGTGGTCTAGTATTATGACTTTCATGGGAATACTGGGGAGATTGAAAGAGAGAGGAATGTTTTTTTTAAAGCACCCTGTACTGAGTTAACGGATTTCAATCTAATTGGTTTTAAAACTTAACAATTAAAGCATGCCTAACCATCCCTAGGTGAGGAAAGGAGAGCAAAGGAAGAGAAAAGAAACACCAGATCTAGTCTGGAATTTTTGTGATCCCAATTGAGAAGTGAATTCAAGACTTCATGAAAGAACAGGTAAGGGCTCGACTACATTGCACTTGACCAGGGAGCTGATACCCATGGTCTTCGTTAATACACATAGCCTGAGCATTTGAATAAGGTACTGATGGGCTGCACATGCTGTGGAACAAATCACAATATTCAGGATATTCCAAGGAATGAATCTAAAAATAAAAGGACACAGTACATCTAGAGGTAATTTAGAGTGAAAGCAAGTTCTTTTTTTTTTAAATAGTGTGGCAAAGAACATTGTTCAAATCTTTGCAACAAGCTGTACGGGGCAATAATAGAACAATTTACTGTAACATGAGAATGAATTGACAGATAAGAGTGTTGATAAGATCTCTATTACTGTTACGTTTGTGTCACTGATGACAACACTATCTTTGGAAACTATTGGGTCATCACAAGTCTGCACAAAAGTTTTAGAAGAACATTTTAAATGGAGTTTTTAACATACACATCTCCTCATCCAAAAGGCCCACTGGAAAAGTTAACTAAACAAGTCCAATGCTGAAAATTAAAATTAGATTAACAAACAAAATCAGAATTGATTTTTTTTATAGACTACTGTAGTTTAAGTGAAAATCTCTGTGGGTACCATACATAATGTGCACAAATGAGGCTCAGTCCACTGCTTTTCATCATTTTTTAAAATGTTTTGGGTGTGAACAAAGGAGATATTATTAGTAAGTATTGAGGTGACACCAAACTTGAAGGTGGAGTGGACACCGAAGGAGGTTACCTCAGAGTACAATGGGATCTTAATCAGATGGGCCAGTGGACGGAGGAATGGCAGATGGATAATTTAGATAAATATGAGGTGCTGCATTTTGGAAAAGCAAATCAGAGCAGGACTTATACACTTAATGGTAAGGTCCTGGGGAGTGTTACTTAACAAAGAGACCTTGGAGTGCAGGTTCATAGCTCCTTGAAAGTGGAGTCGCAGGTAGATAAGATAGTGAAGAAAGTGTTCAGTATGCTTTCCTTTACTGGTCAGAGCATCGAGTACAGGAGTTGGGAGGTCATGGTGCAGCTGTACAGGACATTGGTTAGGCCACTTTTGGAATATTGGAATTCTGACTTCCCTCCTATCAGAAAGGTGTTGTGAACCTTGAAAGGGTTCAGAAAAGATTTACAAGGAAGTAAATCCCTATTTCAGCCATAGGGAGAGGCTGAATAGGCTGGAGTGTCGGAGGCTGAGGAGTAACCTTATAGAGGCTTAGAAAATCATGAGGGGCATGGATAAGATAAATAGACACGGTCTTTTCCCTGAGGTGTGGAGTCTAGAACTAGAGGGCATAGGTTTAGGGTGAGAGGGGCAAGATATAAAAGGGACCTAAGGGGCAACTTTTACTGGTGGTGGTGTATGGATGAGCTACCAGAGGAAGTAGTGTAGGCTGGCACAATTACAGCATTTAAAAGGCATCTTGATGGGTATATGAATAGGAAGGGTTTAGAGGGATATGGGGCAAATGTTGGCAAATGGGAATAGATTAGGTTGGGATTACTAGTCAGTATGGATGAGTTGGACTGAAGGGTCTGTTTCGGTGCTGTACATCTCTATGACTCTGTGACCCTAAGTCCTCACCTATGTTTACAAGCAGGAATTGGTATGTCTTTGTCATGTTTTATAACCAGAAAATCTGAGGCCTTTTTCCGTGAGTGTAGGATTGTTAGTGGTCAATCTAAGTTTCGAATCTCAAGGACAGAATAAGGAGAACGGTTTTGGTTCCTTTTGGATTATGTAGTTATCCTAAAAAGACAAGGAGATGAGGCACGGCACATGAATTGACAGTGAATTTATGCAACTTGAAGCTACTATGATGTAAGCCCAGTTCCCTTCTATCCATTCAGAATGAACAAGTACTTAAGATGACATGATTATACAAGCTCACTTCTGACCAACATCTTTGAATAACAGATGTGCATTAAAATTCAAAACTGCTTATTCAGGTTCTAAGAAAAGTCTAATATTTCCATTTTAACTGACATGTTTATTCTATATCAGAACAAAACCTGTTGACATGTAGAGGACAGTAACTTGTTTCCAATAAATTTAGACATTATTCATAACTGGGCTTCTGTGGTTGAAGTTTCAACTTCTTTTACTTAACTCTACTTTAATAATTAGATGAATAAAATCAGCTTTCCTTGGCACGTCCTGTCATCTGCATTACAAAGTCAAATTACAGAATTGATATTGCAATTTACAAAACAACCATTTGACAATAGAGAGGGAAACATACTGGAGAAATCAGGAATAAAAGAGGAGGATATGGACACTTAATTAAATGGAGGTCAGAACCCAATACAAGACATGTTAGTGTTTACAGCAGCAATTCCATGTGGCACAAATTATTTGGAAGCCCATGAGCTGCATGTCAGGAGCATTAGTCAGGGGTATATATATATACATATAGGGTAGAGGAATAGGTCGGTGTGGCCTTGTTGGGCCAAATGCCCTGTTTCCTCACGGTAGGGAATCTAATCTAATCTAATGTTGGGCTTTTCCTCTTTATGCTTTCAATCTGGTATGAAGGTTATTGCAGGCGAGAGACACATAATTGATTGGGACAAGGAAATTTCAAAAATGGCTCTATATTTTTTTTTAAAGAGGACATCCAATGCATCTCCAACTAAATACATGTCTCCAAAACCACTGGGACACTCAAGGTCTTGTGTCACATTCTACAACACATAGTCCAATTAATGGGAATACCATCAGACCACCATTAACAACATCTCGAAAGTGGGTTATGGTGAGCTTATTAATCCTGAAAGGAAAAGGAGTGCATTATTTGTAAAATCATCATGTTTTGCACAGCAAATGTAACAAGCCTTTGCAAAGTCTTGAGAGGAAGTTCGCACAGATATGAAATTACTCAACATATCCACAGATCATTGCTCAACATATATTTGAGCAACCATTTGCCAAAAACTGGGTGATGTTAATACTACTTACCCAATTAACCATTATCAATGCTTTATGATCACCAGCATGAATAGAGAATAACTACAAAAATAGACTAGCTTTAGATATTGCAACATTAAAATTGTTTGCAGTGAAAATATAACACTTCTGCCAATTAGGGATCTGAAGTGACACCCAACCCTGATTCTCTGTCTGTATACACACACCCACACAGACTCTTTCCCCAGCAGTATTTTGATAGTCAACACAATTGAAACTAGACAACTAATTAACATGTGGACCCTTAGAAGAATTGTTCTATCATCATCAGCTCTTAGACAGATAAAGAAACTTACTTTTCTAATTTACTTGTGATTGTTGCTGGCTGGCCTGAAGAACTCTGACAGAAATGTCCGAGAGCTGAGATGACTGATCTCCAACAACCACAACCATTTTCCTATGTGCCAGCTATGACTCCAAGTAGCAGAGAGTTTGCCCCTGGAACAATTTTGCTCAAGCTTCTTGATGCTACACTCGGTCGAAGTCAGCCTCGATATCAAGGGCTGTAACTCTCTTCTCCCTTCTGGAATTCAGTTCTTTTGTTTGAGTTTGAATCAAGGCTGTAATGAGGTCAGGAGCTGATAGCCCTGGTGGAAGCCAAACTGGGCGTCACTGAGCAGGTTATTGCTGAGCAGGTGCTGCTTGATAGCACTGCTGATGATACCTTCCATCACACTTTATTGATGATTGAGAGTAACTAATGGGACGGTAAGTGGCTGGGTGGATTTCTACTGTATTGTGTGTACAGGACCCATCTGGGCAATTTTCCACATTGTCAGGTAGATGCCAGTGTTGGATTTGTACTGGATTTGCTTGGCTAGGGGAGGGGCAAGTTCTGGAGCATGTCTTCAGTACCATTGCCAAAATGTCGCCAGGGCTCAAAAGCTTTACAGTATCCAGTGCCTTCAACATTTTCTTGATAATATGTGGAGTGAATCAAACTGGCTGAAGACTGGTATCTATGATGCTGGGGACCAGTGGAGAAGGCAGAGATGGATCATCCACTTGGCACTTCTGACTGAAGACTGCTACAAATGCTTTGGCATGATTTTTTGCACTAATATGTTGGACTCTTCCATCATTGAGGATGAGGTGGTTTATGGAGCCTCACCCAGTGAGTTGTTTAAATTGTCCACTTACCATTTAAGACTGAATGTCGCAGGATTACAGAGATTAGCTCTGATCCACTGGTCACTTAGCTCTGTCTATCACTTGCTGCTTGTGCTGTTTGGCACACAAGTATTCCTGTTTGGTAGCTTCATCAGGTTGACACCACATTTTTAGAAAAACCTGGTGCTGCTGCTGGCATGCCCTTCTGCACTGTCTATTGAACCAGGGTTGTTGCCCTGACTTGATGGTAATGGTTGAGTGGGGAATATCTGGAGCATGAGGTTGCAAATTGTGCTAGAGTACAAATCTGCTGCTGTTGATAGCCCATAGCATCTCAAGGATGCCCAAACTTGAGTTACTAGATCGGTCTGAAGTCTTTGCAGGTCAGATAGCATCCAAGGAACAGGAGAATAGACTTTTCGGGCATAAGCCCTTCTTCAGCACTTCGGGCTTATGCCCGAAACGTCGATTCTCCTGTTCCTTGGATGCTGCCTGACCTGCTGCGCTTTTCCAGCAACACATTTTCAGCTCTGATCTCCAGCATCTGCAGTCCTCACTTTCTCCTGTCTGAAGTCTTTCCCATTTAGCACAGTGATAACACAACACAATGGAAGATATTCTCAATGCGAAGGCGTACAGTGTTCACTTTTACCAATACTATCACAGACAGATAAGATTGAGTAAATTTTCCCTCTTGTTGGTTCCCTCAGCACTTGCCGGAGACCTAGTCTAGCAGCTATGCCCCTTAAGATCTGACCAGCTCAATCAGTAGCCCTGCTGTTGAGCTACTCTTGATGATGAACACTGAAATCCCCACTGAGAGTACATTCTGCACCCTTGCCACCAGTACATCCTTCGAGTGTTGTAGGCAAGGGAGGACAGTACATGATAATCAGCAGAAGGTTTCCTTGCTCATGTATAACCTGAAGCCATTGGACTTCATGGGATCCAGAGTCAATGTTCACAACTCCCAGGGCATCTCCCTCCCGAAAACATATCATTGTGTCACCACCTCTGCTGGATCTGTCCTGTCAGTGGGACAGGACATATCCAGGGATGGTGTTAATGGTGTCTGGGACATGATCATACTCATTGAATTATACATTACAGACAATGTCAGGCTGTTGCTTGACTCGTCTGTAAGACAGCTCTCCCAATTCTGGCACTAACCTCCAAATATTGGTAAGGAGGTGCTATTTCTGCCATCATTGTCTTTTCCAATGTCTAGGTCGATGCTAGTGGTCCTTTTGGTTTAATTTCTCTTTTGAGACTTTGTAGTGATTAATGCAGCTGAGGGGCCTGCTAAGCTACTTCAGAGGGGAGGTGAGAGTCAACCATGTTGCTATGGGTCTGGAGTCACAAGTAGACCAGACAAGGATGTCAGATTTCCTTCCCAAAAGGACATTAGTGAGCCAGATGGGTTTTTCTGACAACGGTTTAAAGGTCATCAGATATGTGCCGTGACAGGAATTAAACTTGGGTCCCCTGAACATTAGCTGAATTTCTGGATGAAGAGTCTAGTGATAATACCACTAGGCCATCACCTCCCTGCTTCATTAACAAGAGCAAGAAAGGGTACATTTGCTAAGTTGAATTGCTTATGTTCTGAGCATATCATAGTCCTATAGTTAAAGCAGCTTTGTTTGAATATTTGTTTGATTAACTCTAGGAAGCCAGTATCTTCCCCAGTGTTGGGAAAAGGTTCCTGCACAACTTATTAGCGAGTCAATCAGGATTCAATGGGGTGAAATTTTAAAAACATCACATTTATACTACTGAGACAAATTAAAATACAATTACCATGATTGGATATAATATGCAAACAGAGGGTCTTATGCTGCAGTGGCAATACCCTGCCTCTGGGCCAGAACATCTGAGCTAAAGTCTCACCAGCCCAGAGGTGTATCATAACCTGTCCAAAAACATTTTTAAAAAATTCATTTATAACATACACAGAAATTTAATGTGACAATCGAAGTTAAATATCAGGATCACCAATGGTGTTTTCCTATACAGAGGCAAGGTTGGGATCATAGAAATGACAGCACAAAGGAGGCCATTCAACCATCATATCTGTGACAGCTCTTTGAAAGACCTCTTCAGTTAGGCTCATTCATCTGCCTGTTCCCCCCCTTTCAAAGATTAAGAATCTATTTTGCCTTTGGAATAGTCCTCCTGACATACATGAACAAAAAACTTTTACAACACACAAATAACAGTTGCAGCCTGTTCATATGACAGACTTTGAACAGAGGTTACAGAGTTGACTGTTCTAGGTCGATGCAGGGACTTCCTCCATTGCCATTGAAAATGTGTGATGATAATTCATATTTTCAGACTGGTTAGAACTATTTTATCTAATTTGTTAAATTAAGCACCACTCTAAGTTGTACATTACAAGAAGGCAATTGCTATTAAATTACAGCCAGCTTTACACAATTAATTTGCAGTTGTTTCCTAGGACTAAATACAGAAGGTGATGGTAGATATAAAGCTGGATTGGGAGCACACAAGGTCTGGCTCCTTTTGAAGGAAGGTCAGAAGGTTAATGAGGGAAACTGGTCAGTGACACTCAATGTAACTTTAGCTGCTTTTATATTGTCCTTTGGCTCCTGGCTCTGATGGCCACCTGCAGTCTCAGGCTTAGGCTAAGAATACCCACTTCCTTTTACCTCTTGGGTCCTAGTGCCTGGTCTCGACCGGATTGTGCCTTATGAAACCACTGCACTGGTGGCAATTGTTTAATAATACATATGTCTTGCACACTAATGCCATGACACAATTCTGTTGAACAGGCACAGTGATCAGTTTGACATAATTGTGTTCCACGTGTGCATCTCTTCTGCTGCTGACACACACAGGCACTTTCTCTTTGATGTAGCTTAGAGCATAAAAGGCCCTAGTGAGAGCTGCAGGCAGTAAAGTTGACATGTCCTAATCCAACCAGTTAAAGAATTTAATCTTGTACACTAAATATGATTTTAAAGCTTCCAGAATTCTGGAATATTAAACTCTTGACAAAACTTTACTTTTGCATTTCAACTGATAATTCCAGTTGCACCACTACGATTTCTAGAGAGAAATTTTCCATAGGGATTTTTCTTTTTCGATTGTAATTTTGATGGAAAAAAAATCACTGAAAACCTTGGAAAAGCTGAACAAAGGGGTTTAAACCTGGTGAAGAATAATATCAATTGTGACTTTTTTTTTACTGTTAATAACCTTGTTAAAGTCATCAACAGTTGCAGAAATTAGACTTGACATAAAATGACAAGATTGCCAGTTGTGGAGACCTAAACAGAATCAAAATAGTTCAGTAGCAAAACACCTCCTAATTCATTAACCATGGAGCCCTAGCATGATCATCAATGCAAAGAGTTCAATTTGAGTGAAGTATTGTTTAAACGCTCAAAAGAAAACTAAGGTGCCAGGAATGGCAAAACTAAAAGTCTAATCCTTTTTATTTCAGGTCATGCTCTCCCGAAGCATTGTGAGGGTATTTGCAACTTACTTCAAGATAAACAGCCCCCAACTACTCTTCAAATATCCATTACAAGCAGGGGAGCAAACACTGCGACAATAGAGAGTCTTCAAGACATTTTCAATGCAGGTGGCTGGCAGAAGGTCAAAGAGTGGGGATAGCTATGTGTCAATGATTGAAATGTACAGATTAGCTGCTGCTTAATTTCCCTCTACAGGAAACTGGCTAAGTAACTGACTCAATAATGTTTAAGACATAGCGACTGCAGTTTTGCAATGAGAATGAGTGCAACATTACTAAAACATTTGGTACTTCATTACAATCCTGGAACATATCATGGGCTGACCTCTTATACCATTAGAAAGAATGATCTAATGACACAGCATTTATCACAAAACAGTACTAATGGAGGCAACCTTTACAGCTCATATAACCTACGTTTTAAATATTAAGAAGAAAAACCCTCAATGTGAAGTCTTAGAAAAATCCCTGAAGGATTGGCATGATTTTTGCATTCAAGATAGTTTCCAATTAACCTGTTCAGGGCTGTGATGACATCTCTGGAGCAGTTGGGACTTGAACCTGGATCTTCTGGCTCAGAGGTAACTACCACTGCACCACAAGAATCCTAATCTTGGCATTCAACACTGTGTTTACTAATCGCATGCGGACTCCACTAGAATTAGGAGCAACATACAATTTGCAACATCCTGGTCAATGGGAAACTGCATAGCCTGAAAATGATTGAATCTTGAAGTTTAATTTCACTTCCTCTGAGTGGGTAAGTAATCAGAGCCAGGTCAGCTGTGGAGTTGTCTCTTGGTCGCAATGCCGCAATGTCTCAGAGGAAGGGAAAAATGGTCAATATTCCAACTCCTAATCACGAATCAAATACTCCTGATGGAGATCTTATGTGCATGAGAGAATTATGATTCATGCTCTAATGGGACAGGGGAAAAATGATTGCTTTGGAAAAGATGTAAGGAGCTGATAACTCCTTGGAATTGCACTTCAGTTTGAGCCATCACCACAGGAATGAAAGGGTGAGTTTTAAATGAAAGCACCTTGGGAAAATACTGGGCTGACAGAAGACAGAAGATATCAGGAAACAGGCAGACTACTTCCACTACCACTCACCATGAGCTCTCTGGCAGGCACTGTCAGAAAATAAGTCAATTTGCAAAAGGCCCAGCCCAACAACAATGCTCTTTAAGTTCCTACATTGCTCAAACATTTCTCTGTCGTGTTTTGTTCATCTGTGGAGAAGTTTGCACTGCTCTGAAGAACGTATTTGTCAGAGGATTTCAATCTTCGTGTTTAATGTAAATATTCAGCTGACTTGTCCCAGCAGCAATCCTGGTGAAGAGTGCATTCAACTCGAAACATGAACATGCTACAATGAAAGAGACTGCCCAGGATATGGACACAGATCTCCTTAGATCTCAGCTCTGGGGCAGTGAGGAAGTGTTAAATGATTTGCCTGCCAGGATCGAGCAGATTTCTTTTTCCCCCACAGACTATCTGCATCGAGCCGGTGTGTCGGTCTGGTGTCAGCATATCAATTTCTCCCTCATAGCCACAGATTGTGGTCAACAGATTCTCAGCTGAAATTTCACGATAAACCGACCACCATGTATAGAAGAAACTTTATTGCATCTGTATTCTTAACACATAAATACATCATTATATATCTTGTCCTCTTTGTACCAACTGTCCACAATTTAATTTCAATTGCGATTTTGTAATAAGTTCTACGTCTTTATTATCGTCATGTTCCTGTTCATTGCATTGAAAAACAGCAAGCAGATTTCCTGTTCACCGTTGTGGCTGAAAGAACCAAATTCTACTGCGGGTGGTTTCGGGAGCTCACAAGGTGGATGGAAAATAGCAGTTCCTCCTCGGTCCATTCCACCAACTCTGCAGTCAGCTCATGCTTTTTCCCAGTGCTTTCCCTCACTAAGCAGGAAAACAATTGGTTTTGCATGGGGTTTTCCTCATAAGGTCATTGTGCATGAGTTAACAATGCATTGTGCATTTACAGTGTTTTTGGTTTTCTTGAAATCTCAAGTACCTTGCTTAGCCAAATTGGGGGAGGAGATAGAAAAGGGCAATGTAAATTTGAGCACTAAATGTATACATGATCACAGTCTGAGTAGATAGCATCTGCTTTTTTTTTTAAAATGCATGGGATTCATTAATAACTCCACTTTCCAGCATACCCTTTGGCAAGTCAGATCTTTTAGGTCTTGAACAACTCATGGGTCAACTGTACTGGATTATTCAGCATTCCAAAAGGATGTTAGACTCAGCAAACCAGAAAACTAATTCCACATTCTTTTGCAATTCCAAACACAGTACTAGACCTAAATGCAAATAAATGCTTACATCATGCCCCAATATGGAGAGATTTGGGGAGGGGGGTTGCTTTATAAGAGCAGGATGTTCAGAAACAGCTTCTGTCTAACATGCAGCAGCAAACTTCAAAACAGATGCTAATTTTGCAATGAAGGCCTAAATAGGGCTCTTTCAGGTTTTGTTCCCTATCTGCAAGCTTTCAGGAGCAAAATCTGTGCCTCTTGTTTGGCCCTGAATAGGACTAACTAGAGTGTGACAATGTGCAAGATTAAATCTGTATTAAGTAAAAGGAAGAGATGATACACATGCAGTACATTTAATCCACTTCTTGAAAGCGTTACTTAGTTCCTAGACAGGACTGGAGTTAAAAATATGAAATGTCAATTTTTTGGGAAATTAACTAAAAGCAGAAAATCTAATTTCCTGCTATGGGAGCTAATAAAAATATACATTAGTGCAAGCAATCGTCGACTGTACTGGTGATAATATTACAGATTTGTACTTAACTTTATAAGCTATTTGTTTTAATCCCTAAGATGACTGAATAAAGGGCTACAATTCTACTTTAATTAGATTAATTGATTTACATCTTCATCTACAAGGATCTGCCTTTGCAGTCAGAGGCAGGAAGATACAGGAGCTGTCCTGGCGCAACGCCCAGATCTAACCAGCAAATCTGTGGCTGATCTTAAGCTGACAGCTGGCAGTGTCACCACAGATTCCAATCTGGGGATTGCTCCAACAGAGAGAACTTGTGTAGAGGATAATACGGATCACAGAATGGGAAGGAATCCTGTAGACGCACAATGCAAGACTTCTTAGGTTGTGTTATTGTGAAGAGGCTACTCTCCATAAATATACCTGCCTTCCCTTCTTCAGCAGCAAATTTCTTCTGCAGATTAGTAATCTTCACCAAACATTCAGGTTAAAAAGTGTCAAAGCTCTATTTAGTTTAGCAACATTCTGGTTTTACTGAATTACAAGAAAGTTGTGGTAAGATGTTCTGAAAGATTTTCTCAGATTTATTCAGAGCGTTAATGAGATCAACAAAAGTAACACTGCAGAGATTCACTGGAGGATAAAGATTTAGTTCCAAACTGCGCTTTGGAGATAGACAGACAATCTATACTTCAAGCTCAGTCACATTAGCAATTAAATCAGTCTGACCACAAGGAAATAACTTTAAATCAGAGAGATATATACCCTTATAACATTTAAGTTTTTCTTTTCAGTTTGCACAGAAAAGTAGAATACTTTCAGCTTTTTAATACAAATTTAAATTGTTTTAAAGGGTGCGTCATCCTGGAAAACTGAGCAATACGGTCAGCATTTTTGAAACTTTCCAAAATACTTTGTTATTGTAAAAGCTACTGGTGTCTCTAAAACCACCTTGCTGGATAACCCCAGCTATGCAATTCTTATTTTGAGAAGATCTTTATTAAAGTAATACAACACCATTTTTAAAACAAAGTGCAGAATCCATGTTTTGCCTGTGCGTTCCCATTACATTTTAGATCAAAAATTGTCTATGTGGCATTTTAAGATATTTCCTCATTTTATTCCACATATTATTTTTGTCAATCTACCTGGTTATTATTTATACCTCATTAACACTTCAGAGACATGCGCAGACAGATCTTTTATACTGCATAATTGTTGTTGGAATTTTTTTTAAACTGGACAATTATTTCCACTGAATTATTCAAAAAGCCCAAAATAGTTCAGAATACTAATAGGAATCTGTGCTTCTATTTCCCGACTATATTGATTGGTATGTATGAACAGAATTAGGGAGGAACTTCTTCTCTCAGTTGGTTATGAATTCTTTGCCACATTGGGCTGTCAAGGCTGAGTTGAGGCTGAAACAGAGATTTTAAACAGTAAGGGAGTCGAGGAGCATAAAGAAAAGGTAGGAAAGTGGAGTTGAGGATTATCACATCAGCCATGATCTCATTGAACGTAGCAGCAGACTCAACGGGCTGAATGGCCTATTTCTGCTTCTAGGTCTTACAGGATTAGAGTCTTAAAAGTTGCCAAATTGGATTGCTGATGGCAGTGAAAATGAAAACAATCTCAATGCCATGGCCTTTCAGCTCCTGATAGTTGACTCCTTCAACTCTGAGGTGAAGAACAATGATGTGATGGGATACTAGGTCACTGTTCGAACACCACATTTGCAACAATGTCCCAGCAAGACTTCGGACCTTCCGTGAACGTGAGAAGAAAGCGTAAGGGAAGGAGTTGCAAGTTCTACTAGAGAGTAGATTTGCTCAGATGAGGACATCACAAACACAGTTTATTTTGAGCTACAAATGTATCCCAGTATGTATAAGTGGGAAATGCATGCTCATCCTCCAAACAGGGCTACATAATTATCTATTATCATTTATCTATTCAGTTTCAGTACTTCAGACAATCAAATCTTGAAGAGATATTAACAAAACCAGATAAACTGTTACCATGAAACTTTCATTACTTGTTGTAAGGCTTCCAACAAAGCCATCCCTTCCTACCCCAACACACAATAATAATATATAAACATAATAACAGATCAAATGCTACTGGGTAGGTGGGAATACAATGTTGCCACTATCAGATCGGCCTTGAGTTTATTGAATGGCAGGGCAGACTCAAAAGGGCTGAATGGCCTAAGCTTGCTTCATATCACTATTCTCCAATTCTCAAACAGGTTTCTTGTCAGAGTTAGTCTTGAGACATTGCTGTCAATCCATATACAGCTATTAATTATGAAGGGTTAGGAGACAATAGATAAACTGACAATTAATAAGGTATACACTGACCAATGTTGCATTGTTAGTTTACAGATCCCAGGACAAAAGACAGACCACTGGAATCTGAGGTGCTGCTGACTTACACTTTTTCTTCGGGAAAGGTTGCTGTCTATTTATTAACGCTATAACATTGGTGTCTAATTTGGGGATACACAAAATCATGTCTCAAGCATCATTCCCTGATTTTCTAAAGTAAATCTCAGATTGAATGATCTAAAAACTCGCAATTATTCAAGGTACTTGAAGGAGCAGTTTAGCTTCATCTGGATGTCTGCAGATAAATCAGCCTGACCTGGGTGAACTCAAATATCCTGCAGAGAACTTCGATCAATTTGAACTCAAATGACTTTGGCATTCAACACCCTTGGGGTTACAGCAAAGAGACTGAAATCATGGGAAAATTACTGCAATTACAAGTGCACAGAACAGCACCTGAGCAAATATCTGCAGAAAATAGGAATTATGTCCAAATTCACAGCAATTATTCCCTAAAAAAGGCAAATATAAAGAAAACATTATGCATTTAAAATCAAATAGCCATCAATTCTTGTACAATAGAGATACAAAACACATAACACCAATAAAAATGTACTCCTAAATACTGCAGGCTTAATGTCACTGACTTGACCACCATCTAAAAAACTGCCTTCACCGAAAACAATCTGACTGACTATTGCTAAGGATGAAAGGGGTAAGTCTGCCATGAGCAAAAATAGTTACATTTATATTCTTCGTTGCATTTAATCTAAAAAAAAATACATATTCTCTGAAGTCTGATAATACCAGGGATGATTATGTAAAAGGTTGTTCTCAAAAAGTGCATTTATCCAGTCATAAAGTGACCAGAGTCTCTATTTTCCTCAATGCTTGCTTGCATCCTAGTTCAATGTTGAGCTATGATTAAATGTAGCTGTGGTGCTTTACTTGTTAAAAAAAAATGTTCACTACCTACGGCTGTGCAAAATGCTAAACAACAATTAAGACTCTGAACTGGTGATTACATTTACTGGCACTACATTGCAAAGTTAACCCCGTGCAACTTCTCCAGGCGCCTCATACTGCAGTCTCTTTTTAACCCTTTGAAGACCAACCTAGAAAAATAACCCTTTCATTTGCGTTAGCCAAAACATTAATTCAGAAACAATGCCCACTCCTGCATAACATACCCATACCCACTCCCCCAAAAAAATCGTCATTAATTAACCCTTTGGTATAAACTCCTGTCCTCCCCCACAAGTGAATATCGATACATCTTGCTAATATTTATTTATACATCCCAGCGATTTATTTACAGCAATCGGTCAGGTCGAATTTCGGGCACCACAGGTACGTACTAAATGGTCTGACTGGAATAAATATCGATAGACCTGAACTTTCGACGGGTGGATCCCTTTGACCCTTACCTTCCCAGTTCTTTTCCCAGGAGAGTATAATTACTGTGGAAAGAGTCGGTCCTTATTCGGGACAAAATCTTGGCCACCATCCCTTTGCGGTTCATCATTGTAGTCTCGGGCATTCACCACCGGTCGCGGGCTCTCGAAATACAAAATTAAAAAGAAAACCTCCCACGTATCAGTCACAGCAAAGTGAAGCTTGCAGACAGTCCAATACGATGGGGAATTCAGTTCTTTTTCTCGGTACAAGTAGCTTCCACTTTTTCAACTCGTGCACTAGGTGGGAGCTGACAATTGGTTTTTTTTTTCTTGCTTTTTTTTCTCTCTGTCTTTTACTTTCTGAGTCCTGCTGACTTGTAATTTCAGGCGATGGGGAAATTGCACAGCCTCTGTCCGCGGCGCAATGAACGTCTGGGAGCTGAGGTTTCATTCAGCTCAACGCCTCCAAGATTTCTAGCAACACACAAGCCGTGGCCAGGCATCAAAACACGGAGATCCAAGCGACATCACCCCGAGAGAACCAATCACAGCCTCAACAGAAAGCTGCGGAACCGCTGCAAAGGAGCGACACCAAAGCTGTTCAGGCTCAGTTGCAAACTGCACCAGGCTGCAGTCCAAACTGTGCACTTTTAGAGTCATAGAGATGTACAGCATGGAAACAGACCCTTCGGTCCAACCCATCCATGCTGACAAGATATCCCAACCCAATCTCGTCCCACCTGCCAGCACCTGGCCCATATCCCTCCAAACCCTTCCTATTCATATACCCATCCAAATGCCTTTTAAATGTTGCAGTTGTACCAGCCTCCACCACATCCTCTGGCAGCTCATTCCATACATTCCTGTGAGGTCTAGCTAGTTTTCCCATGCGATTTTCCCAAATTCACCTCAATACCAATGCATCGCGACTCTCTGTGTGAAATATTTGCCCCGTAGGTCTCTTTTACAAACTCTTGAATATGAAGTTGGGGTTTTCTCTACTTATTGTCAAACCCAAACCAGATTAAGAGTAGGATCAATAATCTCCAGGGACTAAAATAAAAACAAAAGTACTGCTGATGCAATGGACAAATGAATGAATGAAATCTGAGTGACAAATGAGAAACGACTGGACAAACTCTGCAGGTTTGGAGATAAAGCAGAGTTAACATGTGGAGCCCAGTGATCTTTCTTCAGAACCCTCAGGGACGCCCTATTTGCTAAAACGAGTCATAGAAACACCTTGGGGAGCAGAATTAAGGGGTGAACTTTAGCAAAATCAGCTATATGTTATTTTTAGCAAGTTTCATGGAAGGTTTCTCCCTGTGAGGTCTAGCTAGTTTTCCCATGTGATTTTCCCAAATTCACCTCAATACCAATGCATCTCGACTCTCTGTACCCCACCGCACCCACCCACCCAACCCTGACCCCTGTTGTGTGTCCCCACTCGCCAAGTACTGGCCAATGCATCAGTGCCATCTTTAAAGCACAGACACGTACCAAATTGAGCAGTCTGGAACTACCCTGCACGGCTCTGTCAATTACCCCAGACATGTCAAGCAGAAGGTAATTGGCATTCCACTTTGCTGACACGAATCTGGATGTCCTGCTGGACTGCATTGGGAGTGCCTATAGTTGATTGTCTCTGGAACATACATATGTTGGTGACACTTGTGTCTAAGATGAAGGGTTAGAGGAACTGGGGTAATCAGAATGATTTTCATGTCATGAATGGTTGACATCTAGTTTCCATCCAGCAGGTGAGAGAACGGGAAACTATATCTAAGTGAAGGGAGATGATGTAATAACGAGATGTCAATATATGCTCATGCTTGCAAATTGACCTCTTACTGTTCATAGATGAGAATCTCATCTCGTCACTTCATGGTTGGTTGGAAAATAGCAGTTTGTCCATTTATCATTTGGAATCTCCTTATTGTCAAACTCACACGATTCTCCCAATTTTATCACCATTTCACTCATGCTGATCTATAACTGAGAAGACTCAGTGCTATATGTTGTCTGAATCATTGCTCCAAGATCTTGAGGCCAAAGCCAGTTGAAATCTAGATGCGAAATCCATCAATGGCAGGACCCTGTATGGGATTGTCAAGAATGTGACATATTAAAAAACCATCTCAGCGAGCCCATCCAATGTTAAATTGACGTGCTGAGTGAGAAAGGGTTGAGTTGAGTCCAGATCGATCACCTCCACCTCCCTTTCACAGTATGTCTCTCCTTTGGACTCAAAATGTTAATTCTTTCTCTACGTGCACAGATGCTGCCAGACTTGCTGATTTTCCCTTCCTTGCTGTTTTTATTTCATATCTCCAGAATTCACAGAACTTTCCTCTAATTTCATTTTTTTTCTTCATAGCCTTTAGTGAAAAGGCAAGTAGCCCATGTCCTTTCTTACTTGACATATCATCTTGTCCTGCTACTTTCATCGATTTATGAATATGTACCTTAAGGTTCCTCTGTTCCTGCGTAACCTCTGGGTGGTAGCATTTGAATGAAGGTGTTTCTTACAATTACCTCTTTGACCATCGGTCCATATGTCTGCTCATTTCATTCTGTGACTTTTTTTGTTCTGTGAAGCATTCTGTAGTTTTAAAAGTGTTATAAAAATGCAAGTTGTTGATATTAAAAACTAGCGGGTAGCAAAACTTTATTCAATTACCTTTGATGAACTTGAAATATTGCATAAACATAGCACAGCCAATGCTCAAATCATTTGAGATTTCCCAAACGATTATTTCAATACCGGCACAACCCAAAGAGCCTTTTCAAGTGCAACAGATTTTTAAAAACCTGACCTCGATCATAACTAAGTCCTTAATCTGGCTTATCAGCTCGTCAATGATATGAAAATACAGATCTCCAGTACCAATCTTTATCCAGAGAGGAATGCTCAGCCCTTATTTGTCTCAAAGTCAGAAATCACATGACACCAAGTTATAGGTTTATTTGAAATTGCAAGCTTTCGGAGCATTGCTCCTTCGTCAACGCTCTGAAAGCTTGTGGTTTCAAGTAAAACTGTTGGACTATCACCTAGTGTCGTGTGACCTCTGATTTTGTCCATCCCAATCCAACGCCGGAACTTCCACATCATGGAGTATTGGTCTCGCCTTTGTAAAAGAAAACTTATTCACCCACTATCTTTATTCACCTGGGGCAAAGCGACTGCTACAGCCGGATGGATAATGAATTACCCATTGAAGGAGAAGGTGGGGGTTTAACACAGCATATGTTTTTTTTGGAGGAAGAGGAAATGGCTTGGGCTGTGTAATTTCTTAGAGCTGAACAAATGTTGTGGTTGAAGTTGCACACTTTTTTAGATTAGATTACTTACAGTGTGGAAACAGGCCCTTCGACCCAACAAGTCCAAACCGACCTGCCGAAGCGCAATCCACTCAGACCCATTCCCCTACATTTTACCTCTTGACCTAACACTACGGGCAATTTAGCATGGCCAATTCACCTAACCTGCACACTTTGGGACTGTGGGAGGAAACCAGAGCACCCGGAGGAAACCCACGCAGATACGGGGAGAATGTGCAAACTCCATACAGTCAGTCGTTAAGATGCATAAAAATTGCTTGGACTTAGTTGCTGCAGTTTATCAGACAGTTTTTTTCCCAGGTATCTATTGCTTGTTTAATTTGACAAATCATCCGAATCCTTAATCAGGTGTTTATACAGCATTTTCCTTCTTGATTTCTTTCCTGATACTGGAGTCTGCATTGTCCCATTGTATTAATTTGTCAAAAATGAAATTACTGGGTGAAGTCCTTAAAATGATGGACAATGTCCATAATTTATTGAAAATGGGAGCTCCTATTGCATACAACCCCTACAATGGCCATCTGGCTCATTGAGCGCACACTGGCCCTCCAAAAAGCATTCCACCCAGACCCACCCCATCTCTGTAACCCTGCATTTCCCATGACTAACCCATCTTGCCTGCACATTCCTAGACACAACGGACAATTTAGCATGACCAATCACATACTTGCACATCTTTGGACTGTGGGTAGAAACCGGTGCACCAGGAGGAAACCCATGCAGACACAGGGAGAATATGCAAACACCACACAGACAGTCACTAGAGGCTGGAATCAAACTCAGGTCCCTAGCACTGTGAGGTAGCAGTAATAGCCACTGAGCCACTTCTTTGATTAATCATTTGGGTTTCTGCCCTTCCTTTTTCTATCAGCCTTCCCGTTCTGCATGTTACCTTTGGTTAGATGGCAGACAGAGAAGTTGCTCTAAAGGTTTCTAACAGCATAGCTGAGAAACCAACCACCAAGAAGTGCTTTTATATGGCCCACAGTGATTCTTTCATCAGTTAAATGAGCAATTGTTTGAATTTACTGAACATTTTCTCACAGTTGTATAGCTGTAATTGGTAACTAAGACAGAGAGGGATTGCTAACTCAGAGAGCAATGGGAAGTGTTGCATCCAATTTGCAATGAAGCATGTTTTTCCAAAGTCCTGCTTGTCCTCCAAACTGTTAAAGAATCCTAGCTCCAGATATGAAAAGCTAGGGCAATGAAACAAGATCACAAAATTGGTTACCAGTGCATTCCTATTTCAATTTACATATTTTGGCTGCTTCTGCATAGAATTATGTACTTTTTGTGCCATGAATATAGATCAGATATTAGAAGCTTTCCAAATTAAAAGCTAATTCAACCTCGTTATTTGTTGCCAAATTTGTAGTTAATCAACACTTTAGTTATAAATTAATTGTAAAAGGATGGAGAAGCGTAATTTTCACTCTTGTTTCCTCAGGTGCTTTCATTTGCAATTTGGGTCCCCTTACTGTCATCTCTAGAGTGGTTGATGTTCCTTACTAGGATGTTAAAATGCAGATGCAATAGACTTTTATTAGACAAGGGCAAAGGGTTATCATGTCAAGTTACTAGATGGAGTTAAGGTACAGATCAGTTAAGATCTCATTGAGAGATGGAACAGTCTTGAAGAGTTGAATGACCACTCCTGTTCCTTTCTACCTATGGTTGGTAGGTAAGGCTGGTTAAAGTGGGTTGCCTTCTTCCACTGCATGCAATTGTTAGAGAGGTTAAAATACTTTAAACATGGTACTTCTGAACAGAAATTATTTGTAAAATGGTTCAAACTGGAATAAATAGGGTAGCAATCTAACCTTTCACAAAGTCACATTCTGATGAAGTTTGAAGTATAGGCGGTTCCAGGAACTGAGCTGTAAGCAGTTACTGTGCCTTCCTTTATAGATCCTTTCGGTTGTGGGTAACCACCACTTTCCAGAATCTTTGTATCAGAGTTTCAGTTTATGTAAATTGTACATCATGATCTGAATGCTAAACTTACAAATTTGGTGATTTTAGTGAGCCTTAGCATGTCAGAAACAAAATTATGTTTTATTTATTTGAAGAAAAGCCACACAGAACTGATACATAAAAAAAGAATAAAAATAGTGAATGCCTTTGTTTAAAATCAGATCTCACACGGATAATGAACTAATTTTAACATTATTTTTTGTGGGAATGAGAGAAAAACTGACAAACTGTGATGAAATATTTGAGCTTAAGATTTTTGTTAAAACTTTGAGGAAGTTTTAAAGGGATGTTATATGTACTATAGCATGGAATTTACATTGTTGCAATATTCTCCCAGCCTCCCATCGTCTGTAAATGTGCACTCTCCAGATTTCTGTTGCTCACATCTTAAATGTCACCAAGTTTCACTCACCGTTACTCTGTGTTTGCTGAGCTGTGTAGCACCGAAATCAGGAATTGCTTTGATTTAAAACTTTTCTTCCTTGTGTTCTGATGCCATCCACCCCTGCCTTCTCAGTAACCTCCTCCAGCTTACAATTGTGTGAGATCTCTGTGCATCTTCAGTTTTGAATTTTTGCGCATTCCCATATTCCTCATTGGTGGCCATGCCTTTAGCTGTCTATTCTCTGAATTCTGGAATTCCCTCTGTACACATTAATGCCTTTTCACCTCCATTAAGTGCACGTTTAAAAGGTACCTGTCCAAATACCCTGTGGCTCAGTGTCAAATTTTGTTCAATATATCTCCTTAAAGTACTTGAGATAATTTACTATATTAAAGGTGCTGTGTAAATGCACGGTGGACCATTTTACACAGATAAATTATTTTCAATATAATGTTAAATTTCTACTTAACAGAGACAAAAGCCTCAATTTCCATTCACAGAGAAGGGAGCAAACTTGGAAAAACTGGCCTGGCTGCCTGGAATTTCATTCATGTCATGGTTCCCTGGGACTCGAGCTGGTCACCCAGGACTGCTCGTTGTGGATGTGGCCTAAGTGCTAGGCCTGCACCCATGTACCTGGAATCTGTGAAAGATAGATAAGAATTGAACAAAATCTTCCAGATTGCACCTTTCATATTCCCTCCTTTCTCCACACACATTCCCGATGATCCTCCATGATAATCCATGCCATCTCACACCTATGCCAAACCCATGACTGCACCCCACCTACAATGCAAACGTATGCTCCTATTTACCTCCAGTATCCCTCATATACCCTGTGTTACTGTATGCCCCCTGCACATGTCCATGCTCTTTTGAGCCCCTATGCCACTCCTTGCCACTCTTACCTATCACCCGTATACCCTCATACCCCCTATGCTAATCAATGCCCCATATTCATCTCTGTGGTCCTTATACCTTCTATACCAACATGATCAACTCATACCAATCCATTAGGAGAAAGTGAGGATGGCAGATGCTGGGGATCAGAGTCAAAGAGTGTGGTTGTGGAAAAGCACAGCCTGTCAGGCAGTATCCGAGAGGCATGAGAACTTATGCTCAAAATGTCGACTCTCCTGCTCCTCGGATGCTGCCTGACTGGATGTGCATTTCCAGCACCACACTCTTCAACCCTCAAATCAATCCATACCTCTCACCCATCACCTTTAACCATTTCCTCTCCATGCCAACTTCCTTACTATTTGCAATGGGAAAATCTCTGGAGCCAATCAGACATAAAATAAAATTACATGTCTATTAATGCTATTACTGTTTTAAAAATTCCAATTGATAAAAAGAAAAAGCACTACATTGAAATGAATCTTCTTCAATGAAACTGTTATGGAAATAAACATTTTTATTGTACAAACACTTGAAGCAGTACAGCAAACTGTTCACTTCATAGGCATCCCACTTTGAAAATGATAGGGCAGGAAATCAGTTGTGCAGCAGAAATCCTATAATGGTTTATATCAATGGATACACTGAAATACCTAGCAATGAATATTTTAACTCCATGTAGATTTTTTTAAAAATAAGCCTCACAGATATAAATTTCTTGATAGTCTTGTCAGTTCTTTGACAGTTTTGACAGTTTCAGTGGATTTCTGATATTTTGCAGACACTCATGTGCTTTTGGTTTCTAACTAGTATTTGATGTTCCATTGAAAGGCACCTAAGCACCTCCCACCCCCAAAAAAGGTACTAGACACCCCAAAGAGCACCTGACTGCTCCCCCCCCCCCCCCCTCAGCAAAATGTGCCATAGGACCACAACCAAAGAGGTACCCTATATCTCCAAATGGGTACTGTGGTTATCCAAATGCACATACAAGGTTCAGTCCTGTTCTTAACAGTTCCAATATGCACAGTCAGCTACAGGAATGTCTAAAACCCTCTTCAATTGAGGCAGCTGGCAAATATGCTGGTCAGCTACCACCATCAAACATGCAAAACCCAGCTTGATTTCACCTGTTCCTCTTGCAGTGCTCTGTTTGGGGCAGAACAAAGATTTCCAGACACTTCTGCCATTTTCACTACCTCACTCATGGAGAAAATCTGGGTCTTATTCTGCCAATTAGCATGATTTTCAGTTACCACACCTTCATGGGCATTGATCGAATAACCCAGAAAATCCTTTAGTTTTGTATTGCTGATGATCTCTGGGGAACTTGGGCAGCTAAGTAATGAAGAAGACCACGAGAAGAAAAACTGACACGAGAATTTGGGAATTTTATTGTCTTCTAGCTGTCCTCTGTGCACTTCCTCTACATATACTTTCAAATTGTGCAATGGAATATCCCAGGAGAACTCAGAAAATGGACCTCCACTTAAATTCTATTATTTATCAAATATCTGTGACATACAGCTCTTCTCCCAACCAAATGCCCAAAACTTGAAACTATTATAGTTTTCTCCATGATGTTAAAAAGATGGAAGTGTCAAAATAAAGAAACTGTGAACAAGGGAAAAAATAACTAAAGAAATTGGATGAATTGCCAAGACAGAAATAGAAAGAAAGATAAAGAAGTTAAAACAAGCAAGTCTGAACAGCCACAAGATATCATTGACAGAATGCAGCACCCAGAGAATGGGCATTCCAATATAAAGGTCATTAATCACCAAGAAAGTGGAAACTCCAAAAGGATCAAAAGCAGCCATCAGGCAAGCACTTCAATATGGGAAATTAAATCCGACATCCACTTTTCCTTGCACTGCAGCTTTATGATCTCAGAGAATTGGGCATGTTTTGAACAAAGTACTTCTCTGTTTGGGAGAAGGAGATTGAAGGCCATAAGATCCCATGGTACAATAGTGCAATTCCTTAGAGTTGGATTCGGAGCAGTATTACAACAGTCCTTGAACAGATCGCCAGCTAAGTTGTTTTATCTCTGAAATGGTACATGGCTCAGGAGGATTCAAACAGTGCAAAAAAAAATCAATTGAGGCAAAATAACAAATGTTCTGCACCACATTGAAATGCTTATTGGCAGATTCCCGCATTCTGCTTTCATTTCTCTATCCTTTAAAGTAATCTTGTATCCATTCAGAACTAATAAGCTTAGATAAACGTTTAATCTGTTTTACCTGCTCTAACAACATCACCCATCTATGTGACATTATCCCCGTACGTATAAGACAGCATGCAACAATGCACATATATACAGTGCGGAGGTCCACTCAAGATTGTGTTGGGAAGTTGTGCTGACCCGCATCAGAAATTAGACTAGTTAGGTTACTGTTTATGTTTCTGCTCAATTTATTTTGCATAATCACAAACAAAACACCTTCAATGAGCTACAGCAAAAGATATGTAATTCTTTCTAATAATTTATTTCCTAATGGAAATAAATAAAGACAGTCTTGTATTAAATAGCATCTTCTATGACCTTAGAAGGCCAAAAAGCACTTTGCAACCAAGTGAATACTTTTGAATCATACTCATTATTGTAATTTAGAAAACATGCGGCCAATTTGTGCACAGCAAGCACATATGAACAGCAATGTCTAGAGTGAAAATGTCTAGATGATTTGACTTAGGAATGTTGTTTGAGGAGAAATATTGTCCAGAGCAACAGAAATATCTCCCCTGCTCTTCATCAAATATGGTTTTGCATCTTTTATGCACACTTGAAAAATCAAACGAAACCTCATTCTTGCATCAGTCCAAAATGAGGAGGTGCCAGCGTTGGACTGGGGTGGACAAGGTTACAAATCACACAACACCAGGTTACAGTTCAACAAGTTGATTTGGAAGTACTTCCAAATAAACTTTTTTTGAAGTAAAATCGAATTTCGGACAAAAGCCCTTTCTTATATCTTCCCTAACAGCATAACTCATTGGTGTCCCTTTAAATACATCCAATTTAATCATCACAATCACCCCAAGTGACATAAAATTCCACATTTTACTAACACACTTGATAAAGTGGTTTCTCTCAATGTTCCCATTAGATTTCTTGGCAAGAATCCTATATTTATAGAACATAAAACATAGAACACAGAACATAGAACATAGAACATCACAGCGCAGTACAGGCCCTTCAGCCCTCGATGTTGCGCCACGCTGTCATACTAATCTGAAGCCCATCCCACCTACACTATTCCACGTGCGTCTGTATGCCCGTCCAATGACGACTTAAATGCACTTAAACTTGCCAAATCTACTACCGTTGCAAGCAAAGCATTCCATACCCTTACTACTCTCTGAGTAAAGAAACTACCTCTGACATCTGTCTTATACCTATCTCCCCTCACTTTAAAGTTGTGTCCCCTCGTGTTTGCCGTTCCCGTACTTGGAAAAAGGCTCTCCCTGTCCACCCTATCTGACCCCCTGATGATTTTATATGTCTCTATTAAGTCACCTCTCAACCTCCTTCTCTCTAACGAGAACAGCCTCAAGGCCCTCAGCCTTTCCTCGTAAGACATTCCCTCCATACCAGGCAACATCCTAGTAAATCTCCTCTGCACCCTCCCCAAAGCTTCCACATCCTTTTTATAATGCGGTGATCAGAACTGTACACAATACTCCAAGTGTAGTCGTACCAGAGCTTTGTACAGCTGCAGCATAAC